>NW_023505121.1:0-147500 GCF_004664715.2 Peromyscus leucopus | reverse complement strand
TGCATGAAGGAAGGGGTGGTGGTGCCTTTGTGAAAGACCACAGTGCCAGGGAAAGCACGCTTAGGCTTTTGACTACTGTCTGGAAAAAGAGACAGAAAGAATAAAAGGATTGCACTTTCTGACTTAGAAGTCAGAAACATGGGCAATCTCTTCAGTGTGGCATGAACAGCTCTCAGTGTGTAGACTGGGAGAGGAGCTTCTGGGCAGAATGAGTACATTGTCTCGTTACAGGAATAATTATTCCTCCCAACTCTTTTGGTGTGTTTTCAGGCAAGTGAATTTCCTGAAGGATGATCTCTTGGCCAGGCATATAACAGCCCTGGCTGGATTAACTCTTTAATAAGAGAATGATCCTATGTGATATTCTTATCTTTGGAGCAGATCAGAATGTCATGTCTCTACCCAGGCCAGAGGTGGAACTCAGATTCCATTCTTCTGACCAGGAAGAGGTAGCTTTCCTTAATGTGCCTCAAAAAGCTGTAATATGTCTACCTTTTCATGTAGTAGTTTAAATCCTAGTCTCCCTTTCTGATGTTTCCTGGGAACCACGAGGTGGAGTCCAAAGCAATCATATAGAATGTGTCTATCTTCAATGGCATCCAATGCTAGTAAGCCCTAACTAGCTGCCTAACTTTATAATATACATATTTTCTAGCCCTTTGTTGTTAAGTGTCTTGAAAATATATGTTATTCACCTCAATGAACTATTAATGAAACTCTAAAGGGAAAAACCCTAATTAAAGAAAATCTAATTTAAAATTTCTTTAATTACAACATTATCTTCTTAGCATTGCCTTTCAAGTAATATATGAAGAGGTTCCTTCTGTGAGAACACAGCCAATGTTTAAGCAAGCAATACTTTCATGAGACTCCTTTAGTCTGTTTCTTCTAACTAATGGGAATGAAATTATTACAAGAAGCTGGAAAGCTGTGTCTAGTTCCCAGGAACATGTACCTTTGGTTGGGTTTGTGGGATGTCTTGGATAACCAAGTGAGTTGTCTTTCATAATATGCTCAGTGTCTTTGCCTTGAGACTGAGTCAACTGACTAACTTTGGCCTCTCAAGTGACAGGAGCAGCCTTTGAATTAGGAGTTATTAATGACAGGCATTAAGCACCAGCTATCGCTTCCTCCAGGGAAGAGAAATCTTAGACAATTTGCACAGTGTGCCTTACTTATTGTGGAAAATGTCTTTTCATGGGATGGCTTACTTGCAACTTTTATTGAAAAGTCACACATTGGAAAGGCTCACCGTTTTCTGTTATAAACAAAAGAAATAATGTTTTGATTAAAATCTTGATAGAATTGATAGAAGAACTTACAATATGATGCCACCACCAAAACATCATGAGCTGGTAACAAATGAAATGATATCCCTCAGGGCTGTTTTACACAACAGAAAACATCATATGGCATTAAAGTCTCTTTAAGATGTAAAAGGACAGCTTCGCATTTCCTGTCCCATTTACAGGATCATTTTTATCTATTTTCCAAATGGCTTTTATGGTTTTTGATAATTCATAATCACTGCCCACAAAACCCCGTTAGCATTAGATACCTCTTTAGATTTCATTTCAGTTAGTAAAATGCACTTCTGGATGGGTTTGCCCCCTTCTCTCACCATGATTAGTAGCACTCACTCCACCTGCTGTCATAACTTCTTCCTGTTCATTCTCCCTTTCTTCCTCGAGCCTCACCTTCCTCAGTGGAGTCATCACCTCGTTGTCAGGTCTTAGCTTCAGGCCGTGGATGAAGCTCTCACTGCCGACCAGTAGCGAGCTACTGTGTTCTTTGTGAAGTGGTGGATGAATTTTCCCTTTGGTTTCTTAATGTCCATGGCAAAAGTTACAGTTGGGGGATTTGTCATGATGTGGACTTTACAGAAAGAATTTGTACAAACTCAGATTTCACTTCTGCAGCAGGTTGTTGGGAGAAAGCATCTCTTAGGAGTCTAATGAAATCCATGAGTAACCAACTACAGTGGTGTTTGACTTCTTTAAGATTGAGCTATGTTCTGTTACCAGTTTTACTTTAAAATTCTGGGCATTTTTCTTAGATTTACCTTTTGTATGATTTTAAAAGTTGGGTCATGTGAAAACAGACCTCTTACAATGATGATATAATTAGGGGTGAGGGGTGAGTGACTCACACACTTGAGTTCTGGATATTAGAAGCTCTTAGTGCACACTTAGGGACTCTCAGATTGAAGCTGGCCTCTCTCCATTTGGAGACAGCTATAAAGGAAACGCTTTAAAGTAGTATCACTACATTTACTTAATAATATTTTGGAAATAAATGGTGACCTTCTGAAAGGCCAAACTTGCAAAACTCCCAGATGTTTTTGTTGTTAAATTCATTTATCAGAGTTTGTTTTGGACTACTTTGCTGGTAGAAGTAAGTACTGATCTAATGCTGTTCCCTAGTAACAGAAACCAGTTTGGAAGTGACTTTGTCAGCTCACCAAACAAGGCATGTGATCTTGACATCCCCATCAATGTCTTTAGTAATCACTTTGTATTATAAATTTTTTTTAAAAAATATCCATTTATCCATTATCTGGTAGTTCTGTTTGGCTGTCACCATCAGAATCCTCTCTCTTGGACCAGCAAGGTGGTCCTTAGTACTCACGTGGTAGAAGAACAGATTTAGAATCATGTGAGTTGTCCTCAGACCTCCATCCACGCACCATTACATGAGCCCGCCCCCTCACCCCACCCCCATAAAAAATTATCTCATTTGAGTTTCCCCTGTTGGTTTGAGTTTTCCCTTTGGTTAGTCTTTGCCTCAGCTCTCTAGTGTTGGCTCCATGCTGAACTATCCCCTGACATTGTTGGTGCTGGATGTTGTAAAGAGCTGTTCAGTTGGAGCTCGAGCTCACCCTTGTGTGGTCCAGGAAGCCCCATTCCTGTCTCTCCAAACCCTGCCTGCTCAAAGAGTCTCTGAACAAAAGAAAGGCTCCAAACGTCCAGTTCCACATTCTTGGCAGTTCTTGTAGATTCTTCCCCTGAACTTGCCAGCCACTCAGGTCCCCACCTAAGCACTCATTTTGACCATACTTGGTTGGCCACAACCACAGCTTATGGTGGGCATGTCATCACCCCTTGCCTACAACCTATAAAACTTTCCTGCCCTAGCTTGGGTATGCAACTTCTCTGGATTCCATCTCTGAGACCAGTGAACCTGCCCAGGAGTTACTTTGCTCTCAAAAGACTTGTTGCTATACTTTTTCAGTTTGGCTTGATCTGTCTTACTGCATCAGCAGAGAAACTTAATATGTGGGGCAGAAAATCTATTAAGATGGAGTATCAGGTAAGAGGGTGCTCTTAGGTGACTGAGGCTGAGGTTATAAACTATACATAGCCTTGGACTTGAGCTGTAGAGCTGCCTGAGATGATCACAACCATTTCAGGAGGGGCAGTGCCTCTAGTCAGAGTAGTGGCCACCGTGGGAAATGGAGGGTACTAAGAGCTCCTTGATTGTCAGGAACACTGCATGCTCTGCAGCCATCCTGCATTTGGATTGACAATTGGACAGTGATTTGTCTTTTACATTTATTCAGTGTGTGTGTGTGTGTGTGTGTGTGTGTGTGTGTGTGTGTGTTATACAGATGTGTTAGGGATTGGTGGGAGGACAAGTCACAAGAGTCAGTCCGGTCCTTCCACCATGTGGGTCCTGGGGATCCAATGCAAATCCCCAGTTTTGGTAGCAAATGCCTTTACCCATTGACCCGTCTCACAGCCCTTAATTCTTGTTTGACATGAGATCAAAGCACTGTTTCCTGTGTAACCAAAAGGCTATTCTTTTCCTAAATGTTAAAACATTTTGTACGTCTACAGTGTATAAAAGCACTCTCAAAATAATCTGATACATTCTAATTTTGTTTAATTAATTTTTAAATGTTTCCAAAATGTTTTTCCTGGATCTCCAATTTCTCTTCTTTTACAAGTAGACTCCTATGTGGGTTAGGCTCATAATAACTAGAGAGAAAAATTGCCCAGGCATCTGTGATATAGCTGGTTTGATCTGGTACCAGAACTTAGTTACTGCTAAGGAAGACTTAGAAAACAGTGGCAGGTACTCATATTTTACTCAGTAGGGTGCACACAAGTTCCAGTTTTAAGAAGACAATAGGGAGCTGTACTACAAACACAGTGATGTTTTAACTTGAAACCTGATTCCTCTGACTCCATCCTACTGACCTCAACTCTGACATTCACATCAGAATTTTGTGTCTTGGGCAAAACTGTTTACACGTTTATAAGACATGTGCATTATATATACACAACCATTGAACTACAACATATAGTACTCAATTTGATGATCAGAATGTAGATGAAGATCCTGTGGGTGCCCTACTGGCTAGGACATCACCTTATTCTACTGTCACATTACCATGTTGGTTTCTCTAAGCTTTTCTATGGCACATCTGCAGATGCTTGTGATTTCATAAATATCTCATTATGCATGTGAATTCTCCTATATTTTTTATTTAAAATATTTTTAATTGTAGCAAAATGCACACATGATATAATTTCCCATCTCAACCACTTTTTTAATGTTTAGTATCAAACATGCATTGTTATATCACCCTTCTCCAAAATGATGTCATATGTTTTCTTCTTACAAATTGATATCATATTCATTAAACAATACCTCTTCTCTTCTCTCTCAGCCCCCAGCAACCTCCTTTCCGTTTTCTGTCTTTATAAATAGTATTACTCTATATGCTTTATATAAATAGAACCATGGAAGATTTATTTTCTGTCATTATTTTATGTAGGATCATGTCCTCAGATGAATCTCTGTCAGAGCATATGGCAGATCCCCTCCCTCATTGTGAGCTGTGTGCAACTTTCTTTTCGTTGAGTCAATACTCACTCATGGTCTATACCATGCTGATGCATGGAGCTACTATTGGTTACTTTTTGCTGCTGCCAGTCATTCCATTATGTAATCATTCTAGAAGTTATCTATCCATTCAGGTTTCTATCTGGACTTTTTCCACTGTTGCTTGGATAGCTGGTTGGCTAATGTTGCTGGAGCAACCTTGTTCATGTTGTCTTAGTCATAGTGTATATGTATTTGCAAGAGTTTTCCTCAAGTATGATGGTCCCCTCAGGGAAAATACTGTATCCTGGTACTATTTGGGATGTTTGTGATGGAGCTCCTGACTTTTATTAATCACAAACCAGAGATAAATTGTGACATATTGTCAGCCAATAATGAATTCTTCCCCACATCACAGAACACAGAATGTTGACACATGTGATAACTGAATATTCAAGTAGGTGAAAAAAACAAACCCTGAGAGGTTCCTTTTCAAAAGTGTATTTTGTAACACTCCATAAAAAGCCTCTTGCCCCATAGTGCCTATAGGCCTATATTGAGCACAGGAGGTGTCCTTGTAACCCCAAATCTTAGGAGATGTCCTTGTAACCCAAAATCTGCTCATCCTGGATGGAAATTGCATCTCCCCCTTGGAAATTGTGTAGAAAAAAGTGTACTCTACAGAGTTTTCATGGACAGTATGCACTTGACCTGTAGCATTTATAACCATTTGTCTCTAAGTGCCCACTCCTTGGTTTTAGGAAAATTCTGGCATTCTTTTAGATTCTAGCTGCCTCATGGAGAGGCACATGTGGGAGATAGTGTGGATAAAGACCCTTGTCTTCAGTTAGATCAAGATTTGATTTAAATTCCAGTGATACCATGTCTAATTGCTATGTATATGATACTCTATTCACTCAGCTGCAAAAGAAATCAGTAATGTACCTAATAAGTTCCTATGAGGAGGAAAAAGAGAAAAGCATCATAAAGTTTCTGTGGGAATTAAGTAAAATACATTTTGGGAAAATGCACCTAGAGGTATTTAAATTTCCACAACTAGTTTGGCAATTAGTAATTTTATTTTCAAAAATAACCATTCACTTGGCTTTGGGCCATCTTGTTTTGTTTTTGTTACACGGATTGAATGCTTACTTTGTATTGACTAGAAAAAACTTCCCACAGATTATTTCCTTCAGTTGATATTTGCCACAAGTCTGTAAAGCAATTATAATTATCATCTAACTAAAGTTTAGGGAAAAAATGTTGAGTAACCTGTTCAAGAGCCCGTGATTAGTAAGGAGGGAAACCAGGCAGGGCTGAGTTTCTGTTGTCCCCTCTGTCCTAACCATTGTGTTGTACTATCTTCACGATAAGCTGGTTAAAGTTCTTTACCAGCACCTTCAACTCCGCTGGTTTTAAGTCCAACACATTTTCACTATTCTCCTTTGCACAACAACTATACCAACATAAAGGGAACCGAAGCCCGAGCCTGATACCTCAGCTCACACTCGTGTGCAAGGTTGCAAGTTCAGCTGTGTTCAAAATAAAACATCCAAGTCCAAAATTTGATTTGCATCTAAGGACTGAGTCTCTAAGGATCACACTTCTCTGATAGTAGCTTATCATTAATCAACTACACAAAGTTATGAAGTAGCTGTGTGTTTTGCATAAGAATCCAGAAGGCAAAATCAAGCATGAAAATACAACTTTAGGCAAATGTATAAAGCTTTGAGTCCATTGATGTGTGGCCTGTGCTAGCATTTCTTTTCTCAGTTCGTTCTCTCTCTCTCTCTCTCTCTCTCTCTCTCTCTCTCTCTCTCTCTCTCTCTCTCCTCTCTCTCTCCCTCCCTCCCTCTTTCCTCCCCCTCTTGCCTCTTCCCTCCCTCCCTCTCGTGTGTTGTGTTGTCGTGGTGTGGTGTGTGTGTGTGTGGTGTGTGTGTTGATAATAGCCCTCTTACCCACGGCATGAAATTTTCCAGAGATGGAGCAAGAAAGCTGGCTGACTGCCCAAGCCTCCCCCACTGCTGGAAATACCACACATCATACCTCACCTCCTGAGAACCCAGCTGAAGCTCCCTGTTTGAGATAAAGTATGTATCACGAACTTATGCATATGCAAGAAGGAGGGTGTAGATGCCATGCCGTGCTGAGTGCCATAGCCAGTTCAGAGCAGTACTTTAAATGCAGCATCGTGTTGGTAGGCAAGGCTGTGCACAGTGCAAACTGGTACCTACCAGCCCAACAACATCACACAGTGCTCACCACAGTTTCATTTTGCTGGGGCCAACATGTTGGGTATTTCACTGCAGTAAGATTAAGACAAGAGAACATTGAACCCTAGTAAATCTGCAGTCTGGGTGCAGTGACTCAGTGGTCCCTTTATCTGCTCAAGGGACCCACAGGTTAGAGAGTGCTCTGGAAGGCAATTGTGAGTGTGACAGATCTGCTGAGGACAAACTGAATCACTTATTTTAGAAGGGGAAGCCTTGGACCACCAGAGGTTGTTAAGGAGCAGAGCAAACTCAAGGCATGGTGGAATATTGGCTCTGACCCAAAGTCAACTAAACTCCTTTGCACAGTTTAAAAAGAATGTACATGTCTTGGGCCAGCAAGATGGCTCAGTAGGAAAGGTACTTGCCAACAAGCCTGACAGTCTGGGATCAGTCCCTGGGACCTATATAATGAAAGGACAGAAACCAACTACTACACAGTTATTCACACACACACAAATACACACACACACACACACACACACACACACAACACACACACACCAACACACCACACACCAAAACAAGTAAATTAAAAATTACATGTATATAGGAAAATGTGTCATCCCTCCACTTCTTATAGTCACGTGGTTCTTTCTTTTTTTTAATAGAGTTAATTTTTACTTTTAATAGTACAGTAAATCTATGTGGCGCAAAGCTACACAGAGAAACCCTGACTCGGAAAACCAAAAAAAAAAAAAAAAAAAAAATAGTACAGTAAATCTATGTGGCATTTTGAGCACATAGAAAACATGATTTTATTGTAAAAATCCCCACATTCTAATGCAGATGATCAGAAGAGACTCTATGGCATTCGGCTCTAACCTCAAGGAAGGCATGCCAGGAGGCTGCACTAAGGTCGTGGGCTAGGAATTCGGCAGTGTGTAGTACTCCATCTCTACCATTGTCTTGACTCACTGTTCTGTCTATATGCTGATTTTTTCTGGTTATCGCCAGGTGCACATTTTTTTTAAATTCTCATTTGGTAGCATATAATTGAATCATTTTCAGTAATTTATGGTTAAATTTGTCTTTTGTGGATAAAGAATTTCTGCAGCAAATAATAAAGATATGATTTTCTGCTTTTCTTTTTTTTTTTAAGTAAATTTATTTTACAACATCATTTAGTTCAACATAATAGCCACAGATTCCCCTGTTCTCCCACTCTCGCCCCCCTCCCCTTCCCCCCATCCCATCCCCCATTCCCACCTCCTCCAGATCAAGGTCTCCCCCGAGGACCGGGATCGACCTGGTAGACTCAGTCCAGCCAGGACCAGTCCCCCCCTCCCAGACCGAGCCAAGTGTCCCTGCATATGTCCCAGGATTCAAACAGCCAGCTCATGCAACAAGCCCAGGACCCGGCACCAACACACGGCTGCCTCCCAAACAGATCAAGCCAAATGACTGTCTCACCCATTCAGGGGGCCTGATCCATTTGGGGCCCCTCAGCCCTTTGGTTCATAGATCCTGTGCTTCCATTCGTTTGGTTATTTGTCCCTGTGCTTTATCCAACCCTGGCTTCAACAATTCTCGCTCATATAAACCCTCTTCTTTCTCACTAATTAGACTCCCAGTGCTCCACCAGGGCCCAGCCGTGGATGTCTGCATCCAGATTCCTCAGACCTTCCTTGGATGGGGTTTTATGGCACAACTAACAGGGTGTCTGGCCATCCCATCACCGGAGTAGGTCAGTTCCTGCCGTCTCTCGTCCATTGCCAGCAGTCTTTTGCGGGGGTATCTTTGTGGATCTCCGTGGGCCTCCCTAGCTCTCTGCTTCCTCCCCTTCTCATGTGGTCTTCATTTACCATGGTCTCCTATTCGTTGTTCTCCCTCTCTTTTCTTGATCCAGCTAGGATCTCCCACTCTCTTTCCCTCGACCGTCTCTCTTCATTGTTCCCACTCATGACCAGGCTGTTCATGTAGATTTTTGCTCCCCACCACCTTGAATTCAGCACATAGCTCAGGCTGGCCTCAAATCAACCCCTATGCCTGACGGTTTGGATTATAGACGAGTGCCAACATGCCTTCTTTGGATATAATTTCACAGTCCTGAATTTTTATAGAATTGACTGTTTTCTTAAAAAATAACAACAGTTACTAAGACCTCTGGTCCACGAAGACAGAAACAATAGCTCCGTGACAGGGCAAGTTTGAGGTTCATCAGTATAGATGGCACAGTCTGGACACTTACTTGTTTTATTTTTCTCTTTATTTCTTCACATTTAATTCCAACTGAAGGATATTCTATTGGACCAGGTGCTTTCTACCTATTATTTTCTGTCTGATCTTTGATTTACAACTCAAGAAATCCAGCTTCAGTCTGTCCAAGCTGCAGGCATCCATAGCATGCTAGGGGCTGCCCGGTGTTTCACGAATTTAGAAGCACTTGTCTTTAAATAAAGATTAATGCACAGTGTCAAACGTGTTAAGTTTTCTAAGGAAGATGCTCTGAAACATATTGCTGAAGCCATTCTTATCCCACTATTATGCAATGTAGAGGCTGCACCTGTTGTGTTTAGCAGAGGGCTTATTAGGAGGTTCTGGAGGTAAATATGTAATCTTTAGTTAGTGCTCATAATTTGACTTAAGCTTTACCAGAAAATTTATGTGAAAAATAAATATAAGTCATATTTAACCCATTACATATTTTTTTATAAATACTGTAAATTTATTTGGGATTTTGATTCTTGATAGATTTCAAAGGAAATACCACAATGTTTTTAATATTGATCTTACCCATGTGTAACATTTAAGTTCAGTGTCTACTCATTGAAATGGTTGAAATATTTTATTTTCAACTTTTAATTATACATTATTTCATATTATTTTATAATATTACATTAAGATGGAATATCATACAATTAAATGTAATTTAAGTTCTTTTCTTTTCCCCTTTTATTGAAAATAGATGTTTTTGTGACAAAATAAATCCTGACTATGGTTTCCTCTCCCCCTACTTCTCTCAGTTCCTCTCCACCTCCCTTCCCATCTGGATCCATTTCCATTCTGTCTCCCCTGAGAAAACAAACAGCTCCTAAGGGATAATAATACAAATAAACCGTTGTGAGATAAAGCAAATTCTAACACATTGGAATTAGACAAAACAAACAAACAGAAGGGAAAGAGCCCAAGGAAAGTCCTAAGAAACAGAGAGAGATGCAGAGACCCACTCATTCACACGTTCAGGAATACAATAAAACCACTAAGCTGAAATCCATAATATACACACAAATTTTGATCTGTAAGATACAAAGAGGGGGCGGAAATCTATATAAATAATAAAATAAAAATAAAAAATAAGATTAAAAAAAAAGCCCTGACACAATCTTATGAGACGAGGAACTACCAGTGATACCACTGACGTTGTTTTGTTGGCTGTCTACTGCTGGTCATGGGGCATGCCCTTTAGAGTAGTTTGTTTTCCCAGAGAGGCTCCCTTAGAGAAAACTAAATCACTGTCTAGTTCTGTGTCTTGGTCACCTAAGCAGTGTCAAGGATGGGCTCCATCGCGTGAAGTGGGCCTGAAGTCAGACCATGTATTGGTTGGTGACTCCCACAAGCTTTGTGCCACCGTTGCCCTAGCATATCTTACAGGCAGACACCATTGTAGATCAAAGGGTTTGCGGCTGGGTTGGTGTTTAGATTTCTCTTTTTGTAGCATGCAGAGTACCTTCCTGTAGCAGAGATGCTGGAATGTAGGAGCAAAGCTTCTGTATGTAGGCATCAGCTCAACATCTCCATCTCTAACAAGTTGTGTGGGTACTGTTTTTAGCAAATGGGCCTTGCTGTCAGTGTGTGGAGAGCAACCTATAGTCTTGCAACAGCCTGGGTTGTTTAGGAGTTTCCATCGAACCCCTTTGGTCAAGAAACTCAATTAGATGTAACCCAGTCCTGGACTTGGAGCTTCATTTGGTGACAAGACATGTCTTACCTGCTATTTGGTGCTTTCATTTAGTTCCCCTTCATATATATATAATATATATATATATATATATATATATATATATATATATATATTTTTACAAAGCTTCTACTGTATTAGATTTCCATTCTATCCATCAAATGGCCCTTAATTTTAGCTGCCTCTCCCCATATTCTTTCCCTCATCCTACCCTCTCTTCCCCTCCCCACTTGATCTCTCCACTCCAGTTCCCCTACTCATCCATAACTATCTATTCTATTTCCCTTTTCTAATGAAATCTGTCCCCCCACCCCATCGTCCCTTATTTTATACCTAACCTCAGTGGGTCTATGGATTGTAGCTTGGTTATCATTGACTTAAAAGCTGATATCCATGTATAAGCAAATACATATCACATATATCTTTCTGGATCTAGGTCACCTTACTCAGGAATATTTTTTTTTCCATTTCCATCCATTTACCTGAGAATTTCAAGTCATTTTTTAATCACCGAGTAATATTTCATTTGTAAATGTACTACTACATTTTCTTTATCCATTCATCCGTTGAGGGAAATCTATGTTGTTTCAATTTCTGGCTGTTATGAATAGAGCAGCAATGAACATGGTTGAGCAGGTATTTCTGTAGTATGTTGAAGCATCCTTTGTGTATATGCCCAAGAGTGATATAGCTGGGTCTTGAGATAGGTAGATTCCCACCTTCCTTAGGAATCACCACAATGATTTCCATAGTGGCTGTGTAAGTTGGCACTCTCATTAGGAGTGGGTGAGTGTTCTCCTTACTCCACATCCTCGCCAGCATGAGATGTCATTTGTTTCATTGATCTTAGCCATTCTGGTGGGTGTAAGATGAAATCTCAAAGTAGTTTTGATTTACATTTCTCTGATGACTAAGGAGTTGAACATTTCTTTCAGTGTTTCTTGGCCATTTCAGTTTCCTCTTTTGAGAATTCTCTGTTTAGATCTGTACCCCATTTTTAATTGTGTTATTTGTTTTCTTGATATCTAATTTCTTGGGTTCTTTATATATTTTGGATAGTAGTCTTTTATCAGATATGGAGTTGGTAAAAATCTTTCCCACTCCATAGGCTGTTATTTTGTCTGAATGATGCTGTCTTTTGCCTTACAGAAGCTTTTCAGTTTCATGAGGCTTCATTTATCAATTGTTGATCTTAGTGCCTGTGCTAACAGTGTTATGTTCAAAAGGACTTCTCTCCTGTGCCAGTGAGTTCAAACCTATTCCCCACTTTCTCTTCTGTCATGTTCAGTGTGCCTAGTTTTGTGCTGAGGTCTTTGATTCATTTGGACTTGAGTTTTATGAAGGGTGATAAGTGTGGATCTGTTCACACTCTTCTTTCTACATGCAGCCATCCAATTTGACCAGCACCATCTCTTTGTTGAAATGCTGTCTTTTTTCCAGTATGTATTTCTGGCTTCTTTGTCAAAAATCAGTCATTCAAAAGCCTATGTATTTATGTTTGCATCTTAAATTCAATTCCATTAATCAACGTGTATGTTTTTGTGTCAATACCATTGTTTTTGTTACTGTGGCTCTATAGTACAATTTGAGGGTAGGGATGGTAGACCTCCAGCAGTTCTTTTACTATTCAGGATTGTTGTCTTGACTAACCTGGGCTCTTTGTTCTTCCACATTAACTTGAAAAATTGTCTTTTCAAGATCTGTGAAAAATTGTGTTGGAGTTTTGATGGTGATCACATTGAATCCGTAGATTGCTTTTGGTAGGATGGTCACTTTTACTATATTAATTCTACTGATCTATGCACATGGGCAATCTTTCCATATTCTTATGTCTTCTTCAGCTTCTTTCTTCAGTGTCTTTGAAGTTTTTATCTTATAAGTCTTTCACTTGCTTGGTTAGATATTTTATAATATCTGATGATATCCTGGAAGGTGTTTTTTTCAATAATTTCTTTCTCAGTCTGTTATCATCTGTATATAAGAGGGTAATTGATTTTTTTAAGTTAATTTTGTATTCAGCTATTTTGCTGAAAATGTTTATCAGCTGTAGGGGTTTCCCAGTGTAATTTTTAGGCTCACTTATTATACTAACATATCATCTACAAGTAAAGGTACTTTGACTTCTTCCTTTCTGATTTGTATCCCCTTAATCTCCTTCAGTTGTCTTACCATATTGAATAGCTATGAAGAGAGTGCAAAACCTTGTCATATACTTAATTTTAGTGGAATTGCTTTGAGTTTCTTTCCATATAGGCTTATATTGGCTCTGGACTTTTTGTAAACTGCCTGTGACTATAAACTGTATGTTGAGGTACATCCCTTATATCCCTAATCTCTCCAGTACTTTATCATGAAGTTGTGTTTGGATTTTGTCAAAGGCCTTTTCTCCACCTCATGAGACTATCGTGTTGTATTTGTCTGTCTTTCAGTTTGTTTCCATAGTGATTATATTATTGATTTTCGTATGTTGAATCAATATCCCTGCATCTCTGGGATGAAACTTACTTGATCATGGTGGGTGATTTTTGTGATGTGTTCTTGGATTGGTTTGCACGTACTTCATTGAGAATGTTTGCATCTATGTTCATAAGGGAATTGATCTGTAATTTTCTTTCTTTGCTGGACTTTATTGGTTTGGGTATCAGGGTAATTGTAGCCTCGTAAAACGAATTGGGCAATTTTCCTTCTGTTTCTATTTTGTGGAATAATTTGAGGAGTATTGGCATTAACTCTTCTTTGAAAGTCTGGTAGAACTATGCACTAAAACCATTTGCCCTGGAATTCATTGTTTGTTTGATTTGTTGGTAGCCTTTTAATTATGCTTCTATTACACTACGGGTTATAGGTTTGTTTAAATTGCTTATCAGATCTTGATTTAACTTTGGTAAGTGATATTATCAAGAAAATTGTTTATTTCAGATTTTCCAATTTGGTGGAGTACAAGTTTTTTAAAGTATATTCTTGTGATTCTCTGGATTTCTTCAATATCTGTTGCTATATCTCCCTTTCATCTCTGTTTTGTTTTAGATATTCTCTCTCTACTCCTTAGTTAATTTGGATTAGGGTTGTCAATCCTACTGATTTTCACAAAGAACTAGCTCTTTGTTTGATTGATTCTTTGTAATTTTTTTCATTTTGTTTTGTTTCTATTCTATTGATTGCAGACCTGAGTTTGATTATTTCTTGTCATGTATTCCTTTTGGGTATGATTTCTTCTTTTTGTTCTCAAGCTTTCAGGTGTGCTGTTAAGTTGTTAATATGAGATCTCTCCATTTTTTTAAATGTGTTTAGTGGGAGCTCCACCTCACACGGCTCCTCCCAAACCCACCCTTCAGAGCCCGCCAAACACAGCTCCTCCCCAAACCTGCCCCTTCAAAGCCCACCAAACACAGCTCTTCCCCCAGAGGGGCTCAGTACAACTCCCACAGTGGATATATAAGTGGCATCCCTTCTACTCTGTGGGTTGGGGAACCACCTGGGAGCACTTCACCTGTTAAACCTGAGCTTTTCCTGATTTGGTTTGTTGCGATGTTGGAGAGGCCTTCAGGAGGCCTAAAACTTATCAGTAGGCACTTAAGTGCTATGAACTTGCCTCTTAGAAAACACTCTAGTCAAAAGCAACTTAGTGGAGGAAAGGCTCTATTTGTCTTCTACTTCCAGGTCTCAGCCCATTGCCAGTCAGGGCAGGAACTCAAGCAGGAACATGAAGCAGAAACTGTTGATGAACAAGACTTGCTGGCTCAATCGCTCACTCGGCCTCATACTTAGCTAGCTTCTTATATATCCCAAGACTACTTCCTAGGATGATACCACCCACAGTGGCCTCCTCTATCAGAAATATCCTTTCTCATAGCTCTGGAGGTTGGAAAATCTAGCATCAATATCAAGTTTAAAAGCTGTGATTCCATGGCAGTGCCTTATTACTGTGTCCTACAGCAGAAAGCAGAAGAGAAAAGCATCTATCTGGTATTGGCCTGACCTCTTAAAGGCCCTACCTGTTACAACTATTGAATGGAGAAATAAGTTTCAATGTGAGTCTTGGGAGGGAGCATTAACTCTCAAACCATAACAAATGAACATGAATACACATACACACACCAAACATAATCAAACATATCCTCATCATTCTGTGTTCCTAATCTCTCCATTTACTCGATGTGTGTTTAGATTAATGAGGTGTGAAAGAAAATTTGCCTAAACAAGAAGTGAGAGGTTTATTTTATAGATACTTTAGGGGCTTGAGGAAGAATGTTTTGTCTTGCGAGACCCAGTCCTGCACTGCCTCAGGTTGACCTGGAGTTCACTAAGTACTCGAGATAGCTTTGAGCTCACAGCTGTCCTCCTGCCTCAGCCTCCTAAGTGCTGACATCATAGTGCTAGCCACCATGTCCAGCTTTATCTGGGGTTATTTTATGTGATTTAGCATTTTGCTTGGAATAAAGCCAGTTTTGTTTGTTTGTTTGTTTGCTTTTGTTTATACAAGGTAGTCCCAATTACCAAAAGTATTTTACAAAGCCCCATTTTGCACTTTCTTACAGAATTATACTTAGGGAAATGGTTGCATATGCTGCTTTGGAAAGCCTAGTATCTGCAAGACTCTGCCCACAGAATGCATCTGTTTCTTGCCTGATGTATAGGCAGCTTCATGCAAGATGATCCACTGTGGGCATGGTTACTAGAGATCCCACACCATATGGACAGCAGAGAAGAGGTCTTGTTGTAGGGCTAATGTAGAAAATATTTCTCACCCCTGATCCTGCTAACTGGGTTCAAAAATGATTTTACTGACCACAGCCACTAGACATAATTCCAGACATTTTGTAAATGCCTTTGAGGCTGTGGCAATTTACTGGGCCAATGTCTTGTCATAGATTGTGAGAAAAATGCCTTTTTTCAATGACTCAAGTTGTCATAGTTAGGTTTCTATTGCTATGAAGAGATGCTATGACCACAACAATCTTATAAAGGAAAATATTAATTGGGGCTCACTTCCAGTTCAGAGGCGTAGTCCATTATCAGTATGACAGTAAGCATAGCAGCATGCAGACAGACACGGTGCTGGAGAAGTAGCTGAGAGTTCTACAGCCAGATCAGAAGGCAGCAGGAAGAGAGGATAACACTGGGTCTGACTTGAGCATCTGAAACCTCAAGACCCACACCTGTGACACACTTCCTCTAACAAGACCATACCTTGCTACACCTTCTAATAGTGCCATTACCTATGAGCTTATAGGGCCATTCTCATTCAAACCATCACACAAGTGTTTATGCACTGTAGTATCGTGTATGCTTCAGTCCAATGAAGCAGTCTGAGTCAGTTTACAGTCTTTTATGATGTCTATGGACACACAACTGGCATGGAAATCCTTTTATTAGTGTTAAAGCAAAGGCCTAAAGACCTTCTTGGGCTGGTGCTTGTTGGATTATTCAGCAAATAGACTGCATCTAGATTTTCTTCTTCATTTCTTTTCTCTGTCCTCTATTCCTCCTTCCTCCCTTCTTTAACAAGTAATTGCTAGACTCTGTTGGTTTTATAGGGAAAATGGACCAATTAAACAGAACTAACCAATGCCCACTTTCCCTCCTCTCTCCCTTTCTATTCATTTATAACTAACCAACTGTGTATATGAATATACAGAAAAGAACTTACTTACTGAACATCTATTATAAAGGGGATTTTTAGATTGGCTTTCTGATATGAGCTGGGTAGTCCATCACTGGTTGTCTGCACACAGGAGAGCTGAGAACTCAGTAGCTGCTCAGTCCACAAGGCTGCATGATTCAGCACTCGAAATCTGGCATTGAAGTCCTAGAGCAGTGTTTTTC
Organism: Peromyscus leucopus; assembly: GCF_004664715.2. Classification (NCBI taxonomy): domain Eukaryota; kingdom Metazoa; phylum Chordata; class Mammalia; order Rodentia; family Cricetidae; genus Peromyscus; species Peromyscus leucopus. The sequence continues at coordinate 130,676 of NW_023505121.1, read as the reverse complement.
AACTTCCTAATGCATGAACCTTTAATATAACTCTTTGTGTTGTGGTCATCTCTAACCATGAAATTATTTCATTGCTACCTCATTTTCTATAATTTTTCTACTGCTACAAATTGTAATGTAAATATCTGATATGCAGGACATCTGATATATGACCTCTGTCAAAGGGTTATTCAACTCTCAAAGGAATCGTAACTGCAGGTTGAGAACCGCTCTAGGACCTGGAGGATTCCTGCAGTGAACTGGTCTTCAGTTTACACTGGAAGACCAAAGGGCCTTGTTTCTACTCTCAATGAAGGGTAGCAGCTTCAGTGATGGCAATAGTGCAGAATGAACATACCAGCAAAAGGCAAAGTTGGGTTGATTCAAAAGTAGTACTGCTTTCCCCTAAGACTTTTGTTATATCTGGGCTACTGCTGGAAGATGCTGCCATTCTGGGTGAATCTTCTCCCCTCTGTTAATACTTATAGGAAAACATGCTCACAGACCACTCAGACATGTGCCTCTTAGTTGGTCCCAGACCCCATAAAGTTGACAACAAGACTGACCATCACAGATGGTGAATTCTAGCTAGAGGCCAGGGGTCACCATGGGCAAGCCTCTGGGATTAAGTTTATAGTCTAGTCCCTGGTTCTGAGCTCACACTCTCCAGGTCTACTGTGATGTGTGGAGCCTCTGACACATAATTTCTCTGGCCATGAGTTAAGCTCCTTGGCCATCCTATCCTGGTCATGAGGGACCAAAACCCTAAAAAACATGAGGCAAAATGAATGCCCCACCCCCTTCAGTGTCAGATACTGTGGTCACAGAAACACAAAAGTAACTGATCCAGGAAGGTGAGAAGAGGAGGGCCTCCAAGGAAGCCTCTATACTCCCCGAGTATACATGGGCAGAGAAGGTCCAGCAGCAACCCTGTGGCAATGCCACATTACCAGGTGAAAGTAATGTTCCTAAGCCAGGGAGGCCATCCTAAGAATAGAACACTGTTCATTGAAAAGAAAGAAAATAGCTTGAAGAATGGAATCAAACTGGAGGTGTGATGAGTGATAACACATATTAAACAGCCATAGTGTTCCCATTCAGGAGGAGAAAGAATGGCCTGGTTCATCCATATCAGTGCTGTGAGTCTCCACAGGCCTGAGCGTTGCATCCTAATGCTGACTTATGGCCCTGAGCTACACAAAGAAGCTGATGAAGACATGATTCAAGCCCTGGCCCAGTTCTTACCATTAAATGTTCAAGCTGGGAGATTTGAAAACTACAGTTTTCAAGATCTGCAAAGATTACTGATGTGTAGCTTCTCAGTACTTAAACCAGGAATGGTCCTGGAATTACAAAGAGATGCCTGGCTATCCCTGGTCCAAGCCAAATTTATAGTCAACCAGCACCTACTTAACCCTGGTATCTACAATGTGCCCGGTGTTCCATCAAGCACGTCTGTGTTATCACTCTGTCTCATGAATACCAGTTTTAAAGGTGAGAATATTGAAGTTAGGAGTGACGTCTCAAGGTCACGTGTCTGCTAAGTGATAAGGCAGGATTCAAGTTCTCTGGCTGCAGCTTCAGGGGTATTCCTGTCTGCAGGTTGCTGGCTGTGCTGCTGAAGGAGTCCCCTCGGTGTCCTTCAGGTAGAGACAGGATCTCCACTCGTGCTCAGAGAAGTACTTCTGGGTGAGTCATTGTGAAGCAAACTTGCAAGTTATTAAGAAAAAAGAGCACACAACCAAGGGTTGCAGAGTCCTAGCATTAAGAAAGAAATGTTAAGACAAGTATTGTAACAGTAGCCGCCTATGTGACGTGGCTTCTGCAGTTATAGTGGTCAAAGGCACAAGTCATGAGGTCAAAGGGCACAAGTCATGAGGTCAAAGGGCACAAGTCATGAGCAGGCTCACAGATAAAGCAGAGCTTAAAAACGAGTGAAATACACGAACTGGTTTACTGATTTCTTTAATCCGTGAGAACGTTCTTTCGTGGTGGGATTGTAAAATGCCTTCTGTGTTGCATTGTGGAGACAGACAGACGAGAAAGAGGGGTTGCTGAGATTAAACTTGGTGACCAAGGATTTAGGAATAAACTGTGGCCCGAGGCATGACTGATGAGCAGTTTTCCGCCCTCCTGTTTGAGCTATCTCAAAGAAAGGGAGGGTGGTCTCTGCGTGGGCATCTTTCACAATGGTCAGCCAAAATTCTTGACTCTCTGCAGCAGGAAACATAAACCAGAACTTAGGGAATGGGGAGCTCATTTCTTTTCTCGAGCCTCCTTTAGTCTCCTGTCTTTCGATCCTGACTCATTTCTGTAGACATTTAACTGTTTCAAAAGACTGAGGCTGACCTTGTCCGTTCCTGCCACTAGACTTTCCATCAGTTTGAAATGTGAGGTGCCACCTAGACCTTCAGTCTCCCTATCATAACCCCAGTCTCCCCATAACCCCCTGAATCCTTCAAATTGGAAGTGCTCGGTCAGCACAGCAGCTTTACAGTTTCTGCCATCAAAATGCAAATGACCTGCCCTTCTTGCATTTACTTCCACACATTAGAACAGGCATGGAAGCAAAGGATGTGCCTTCTGTATGTATGCCTGAGTATGACGCATGTGTGCACACAGATACAGAGATTTTGCCTTTCTGCCTACCTGTTCTCCTTTTCTATCTGCTTCCCAAGCTGACAAGAAAGAAAAGTTTAAGAGAAACTATTCATTTACAGGAATGGCAGACATCACCAGTGTTTGAGCAAAGCATTTGATGGTGCTGACTCTTCTCCACAGTAGGAGTGTCCAGTTGATAACAGCTCGGGACACTTGAGGTCACTCTTCTGTGCTGGGTCTTCTGTTTACTGGGTTCTGTGGCATAATGACCTCCTTGTCAGTAATCTACCTGGCCCTAGACAGGTAGAGTGAGATATGGTCGTAGTAGTTGCTTCCGTTACAATGAATCAGGGCCGGGAACAGCACAAATAAACCCTCATCCCAGGTCTGACATGTCTTCCTCAGAGCAGGCATTCACCTGTCTAGGAGATATGGGACCTTGGCATCCTTCCTCCTCATCCTTTTCTCTCCCACTTGCTCCTTGTTAGTCTGTCTTAGTTTCTGTGCCATTGTTCTGGTTTTAAAATAATTGGACAAAAGCAACTTACAAAAGAGAGGTCTTATTTTGGCCTACAGTTCTAGAGCAGTACAGTCCATCATGGTGCAGAAGACACAGCGGCAAGCAGGGAAAGCATGGGTGTGTCCGTCCGTACTCAGGAACCAAGAAGCAAACAGGAAGTGGGGCTAGATTATAAAGCTCCAATCTTTCCCACCCCAGCCTCAATGACGCACTTCCTTTAGGAAGCTCTACCTCCAAGGATGCCATAACTTTCCCAAACAGCTCCACCAGCTGTGGATGTTCAAACAACTGCACCTCTGGGTACATTTCACATCCAAACTACAGCACTGTCATTCCTCTAACAACATTAAAGCCCATGGTTCCTTACTCTGAGGAAAGCTTTCAGCTGAGTAAGGGAAATAGTACACCCCCCTGGAAGGACACAGCTTAGGCTGTGGGTTCTGAACTTCTCAGAGGTGCTGGCTGACTTCTTCATTCAGATTTAAAGGAGCATTTGATACCATCCATGAAGAAGGCTCTAAGTGCCAGAAAGAATAGCCACATCTGGAGGCTGGAGAGACGGCTCAGTGGCAGGAGCACCTGTGGCATTTGCAGGGGCTGGGGTTCGATTCCCAGCACCCATATACTGACTCACAGCTGTTGTATGTAACTCCAGTTGCAGGAATCCAGTGCCCTCTTCTGTCCTATGCAGGCATCGGACACATAAGAGGTGCACACACATACATGCAGGCAAAAACCCTCCCACACATAAATAAATTTTAAATTAAAAAAACAGCTGAAGGTCAAAGATAATATTTTTTATGGTGCCAGGGCTCCAGTGCGGAGACTTATGTGTGCTAACGAGGCACTCTCCACCCCTAGATCTCAAGGGTAGAATAAAGAGAACGACCTACTGCAGTTCCAACAGGAAGAATGCTAATGATGGCAAGAGTAGCAAGGAGAGAGAGCAGGCATTCAAGGCCCAGCAGCGATGCCAGCTGGGATGTCAAGCATCTTAGTTCCACTTCACTGTCCTTTGTAAATACAATGACGCAATCTGAGCCTGTGTGTCAATGATGTTTCCTTTAGAATATTGGTTTTCCTCCTGTGTTGCTGGCCTAGCATTCTAGCAATAGAAAACTAACCAAGGCTATGTTCATCCGTTCACCCTCAGGATAAAGGAGGTCACCCCTAACCCTCCACCCCTACCACTTTCACTGTCCTTTCATTGACAGTCTGTGGGTTCAGTGACTTAGGGTAGCCAGCCAAAGTCTTAATTCAGACCTTCCTTGTACTGTTAAGCATTCCCCAAGGCTGAGCGCTAGCCTCCTGACTGCAGGCACTGGCATTTCTCAGAGATCCTTTTGGGTTGGCAATAAAGAAGTTTGTCATACTGAATCAATGCCAGGGAGCAGACATCCTGTGAAACACATGAGTTTATATTGGCAAGGAAGTCTATAACAGTCTATCAAGGATTGTTTGTGCTTTTGTAGCAAGTACCTTCCTGTGCCTTAAAAAAAAAAAAGCAAACAAAGGAAGACAACCTTTTCCCTACCATTAGGCAACCCTGCCCATCACCTGTCATATCAATATTCTCTGGGGTTTGTGGTTCTTTGGGATAAGCTTAATGAAGAGTGAAAAGAGTATGGTGAGATTGATTGAATTGGGGGAGAGGAACTGGAGAGGGAAGAATAAGTGAGGGGTACCCCAGAGCAACTGGAAAGTTCCTGCTGGGGAAGTACGAGGAAGGCTGCCAGGGAAATTCCTGGTGCTAAAATAGTGCTGGCACTCTTGGTTGGCATGCACACTGAGAGAAAAAAATATCAGCCTCACTCTTTTATTAGACTAATAAAAACATGGCCTCTCTCCATTTTTAATAGTGTGTTTCCCCATTGGGAGGTAGACAGTCACGTACAGGGAGGCATCTCTGAGTCTGGAGAATGGATTCTGCTTCTTTCTTCTTTGACCCGTTGTTCTTACACCTGTGAGGTGGCTCACATACACCCTTTGTTGCCTTAACCAGTGTTTATTGGACACTCCTTGGAGCAGACACTTCTGGGTGCTGGGATACTTCGGCAATGCAGACACATGGCCTGCACCATAGAGGGCCAGGACTCACTGTTTACGCAGTGTTGCTGAGTTGGAGTGGGTGAGATCCAGCTTAGCCGGAGTACTTAGGCGAAGTCTATCCAAAGGAAAAGGTCACTTGGACCAGGATGAAGCACAAGTGGACCTACATTACCTTCCACAAAAAGAGGACCCACCCTTGTAGGTGTTAAAAAAACTGTCTTTAAGGCAGATGGGGTGTGTTGAGGATACCTGTGAGGTCAGTCACCAATGCACACAGCTGCCTTGTCCTCAACCAAGCCTCTCAGCATCAGCACCTCCTCAGCCACCAAGCCTCTGGTCGCATAAAAGAAAGTTAAGACAAGAGTAACCACAGCCCATATCCCCAGATTCTGGAGACATTATGAATATCTGTGCCATCCTTTATGCTTACAAACATGGCAAATCTTCTTCAATTTAAATCCATTCAAAGAAGGAGGAAATCATTACCTGCCAGTTAAATGGGTCAGTCACAACACTTTCAATTTAGGAACAGCCCAAATTCCCAAGCCAGGACTGTGCAGACCAAAAAAATAATGCCCTCGAGGTAGTAGGGAGATAGGCTCTTGGGCTGAGAATGAAGTTAGATAATGGGGCTGAAATGCCAGGCTCAAGCTGCCTGTGATCCAAGGCCAGTGTGTACTCAGACATATGGCCTGAGGCTATGGATTCTACAGGACATTTAAGGGATAAATGTCATTGGTTCTACTTACTAGTTGAAAAGTGACATCTCCATCAAGAAAGCTTGGAGTAATAAGACAAATAAACAAAACAAACCCCAAAGACAAAAAATAAAACCAACTATGGGGCTGGAGAGATGGCTCTGCAGCTAAGAGCACTTCCTTCTCTTCCAGAGGACCAGAGTTCAGTTTCCAGAACCCATACTTGGCAGCTCACAACTACCTGTAACTCTGGCTCCAGGAGACCAATGCCATAACTATGCACATAGCCCCCAGCCAGACACATACTTAATTATTAAAAATAATAAATGTTTTTTTTTAAAAAAATTGACGCGACCTGAGGCAGAAAAGAGAATCTCATAAGAAAAAAAGCAAAGAGAAAAAGGAGGGACTGAAAGAGAAGGAAAAGAAATATTAAAGTGGAGGCTGGAAAGGCTCACTGGGGAATGACTCAGATATCAGAAGGGTCTGTGTTTCAAGAAAGTGGTGGCACTTAAGGGGAAAGGAGAGGTGTGGGGACTTGGAAATTAGCGGCGTCTCTTGGTTCTTTTCCTTTTGCTGTAATAAAATACTCTGACAAAAGCAAGGGGGAGGACTTCTTTAGCTCCTGTAAGAAAGTGAAGGCAGTGTGTGCTTGTAGAGGCTGGTCACGCAGCATTCTCAGTGAGGAACAGAGGTGGGTGAATGCAGGCTGCTGCTCAGTCTGTTGTCTCCGGTACATTCCAGGTCTGCTGCCCATGAATGGTCCCACCAACAATTAAGATGGGTCTTCCCACATAATGAACATAACCAAAATAATTTTCCACAGGCATGCCCAGAGGCCCATCTCCCAGGGATTCTCTGTCTTTTCAAGTGAACAGTTAATATTAACTGTCAGACAGGTCATTAGCAAAACTGACAAGTTGATGAAGTTTTTTTTTTTTTTTTTAAGGATTTATTTTATGTTTATGATGGTCTATCTGCATGTACACCTGCATGCCAGAAGAGGGCATCAGATCCCATTATAGATCGCTGTAAGCCACCATGTGGTTGCTAGGAACCAAATGAACTCAGGACCTCTGAAAGAGTTGCCAATGCTCTTAACTGCTGAGCCATCTCTCCAGTCCTTGGTGAAGTTTTTATAATAACACAATGAAGAAAGCCATAAATCAAGGCACTTTGAAACAGCAGTAGGTTTGTGAGAGCAATGTGGGGAAATCTCTGCCCTGCACCTCAGATTACCATCTAATACTATTCTTAGCCTTTTGTTTATCAGAGCTGGGTGTCTGCTTATACATTCCAAAGGATTTAGCCAGTATTCACAGAGATATTAGCTTACCATCAGAGGAGGGTAATAAATAGCTATTAAAAGAGTGAAGGATGCCTCAAGAGAACTTGGCTATAGACTTTGCAACATTCCAAACTTTCACAGTTATTGGAGTTCTATTAGGTGAATCAGCCTTGAGGGAGGTTTGATGGAAGATGCACTTCTTTGGGGGGACCTTTGTTCACAGTGTATTGATGATGCTACTGGAAATTGGATGACAGTGTATGAGAAGTACCTCTACTATTTTTGCAACTTTCCTGGAAATCTAAAATAACTACATTTCTTTTAAAATTAGCTCTTAGGAAGATGCCTGTAGGACAGGATGATTTTTTTTTTCTTAAACAGCAACATTTATTTTTCACAGTTCTCAAGACTCACGATCAGGTGCTGGGAATCAGGTTCTGGTAAAAAAAAAAAAAAAAAAAAAAAAAAAAAAAAAAAAAAACCTCTTTTTTATTTATAAGGGCTTTTTGTTGTGCCCTTGCACGGTGTAGAAATGATGTCTTTTGTTTATTCTCCTAAGAACACAGATCACGCTCATGATGTTTAATTATCCCTCACTGGCTCCAATGCCTAATCACACTCGGAAGAACAACTTCAGTCATCACAAACATTCAGTCTATATTAATCTGAATTGCCTGTTGACTTGTCAGTAATATATATAGTTGGTAGAAGGTCCCAGGCTTTGGAGACTGAATGAGACTAACAATAAATCTCTGTAAGTCACAGATGTACTTCAGTACATTGGTAAAAGTAGAGTTCATACTAACCATTGACACAACTTAGAGAAATCCATCCAGGCCAATAAAGACTCTAATTTCTGACCTCAGTCTAGGACTTGGAAATAGTTATAAGGAAAATTGTCCACACAGCCTGATCATTCTAGAAGGAAAGCTTCTCTCCAGCCTTTGTCCTGGTAGCTAAGTGGTCCTGTTGATAAACATAGATCTAGTCAGTGCATCTGAGTTTCTGAATGGAACCCTGTTAATCTCTGTTGACCTAATTCCTGTGAGCTGTAAATATATATATTTAACATTCTGAGGGCTGTTAAGACCAGCTTTTCCACATCTCCTTGTGTGTACGTGCAAGTTTTCCTAGGTCTGCCACATCCTACATTGTTCCAGGATTTACCTGACAGGGGTGGCAGAGAATGAAAAAAAAAATTCAGACACAGAAAGCTGGGATTCATGATGGGGGCTCTTGTATGAAGAAACTGTAACATGCAGGAAGCTCAGCATGTTTTCATATACTGTTGGCCAGGGTGGTGGAGTTATTGCATAAAGCTTGAAGAAGAAGGTGGTGCTATTACATACAGATAAACAAGGAGGCTGGGTTATTATATAGGCTGAACAAGGTTTAGTTGGTCTCTGGTAGGACCATAGTCTGTGCAAAAACAGTCAGAACATGAGCATCCTTGGGGAGAAAGCCATGGTGGGTATTTTCTGCATGCACTAGCAGCATTTACGTATGGATCAGAGAAAGACTTTGCCATCCTTCTGAAACTCACTCCAGAAAGGCTTTGCTATTCCCATGAGATTGAGGCACTGGACCTTGACATGGCCATGTCTCTGTCAAACAATATACTTTCACTTGGGACTTGACTGCATGCTTAGGTCCTTTTCTTGAAAGGAAATATCTGGTCATGAGGTACACACAGTTCATTGTTTTCTAGGCTTTGCTGCAATTACTTCCAAAGTCATGTTCTACACACTCACCAGAAAAGTCTGAATCCTTTTGACTCGTTGTTGTTGCTGGTTTTTCTTACTGTTTTGTGAAGCATTATTTTTGAAAGTTATTTCACTTGTGAAAATACACTTCCAATTTATTTGGCACTTCATTGACTTCACAGTAACTTTTATATAAAATAAATTAATGTAGAAATCATATCAACATTTCCCTTGGAGGTTTGTGTTTTTCTCTTAAAAATGAATCTCTATCCCATGATGGTGAACGTGTTTGTCAATTTGTTTCAAAAATTTCATCTTAGATTTGTAGATCAACCATCTAGAACATACTTCTATCTGTGCTGCATGTTAAAAAAAATTAAAGCCTGATTTTTATCAACTTTGCAAATCAGTAGTCATTTTTAAAAGGTCTGTTTCTGGGCTGGAGAGATAGCTCAGCAATAAGGAGTGCTGGCTGCCATTGCAGAGGACCTTATGCCCTCTTCTGGCCTCTGCAGGCATGCGCACATACATGGTGCACAGACATACATGCAGGCAAAATACCTATGTACATAAAAATGTTCAAATAAACTTTTTAAAATGTAAATGTCCATTCTTTCACAATCGACTTTTAAAACACTTGTGGTCTGTGAGTGGGCAGCCTGTTCCTAGGGTCACAGTTTCACTCTACTGGGCTGGTCTTTTCTGTTGATAATGCACACAGCTTAAATTGCTAGAACACAAGCTTTCTGCACAGAGAAACAGAGGCACTACGGCTCTTTCTTCCAGAATGCAGTGTGTTGTGCAGGCTCTTGAGCTTTGGGATTATTATCCAAGGCCCTGAGGATTAATAGGGCCAATCATTTGTGCCACTTCGCTTCTCTGTCTCCAATATTTTGGCAACATCTTATTTGATGTTGGCTATTTAAAACTTCAGCGTTTGGGTACCAGAAATGGCTGTGGTGTGGCAGAAGGCGGAGGCAGAGGGATACATGGGGAACGTAACAAAGTCACACACACACACACACACACACACACACACACACACACATACACACACACACATACACACACACATACACACACATACACACACACACACACACACACACACACACACACACACACACACACCCCGACATTGAATGGACCATGCTGCATCTTCTTTGTTTCCCTCTCCTCAGCCCCCAGAAGCCCCTACCACACGCAAGCTCTCTACTCAGCCTTGCTATCTAATAGGGTGAGAATGGAAGTCTTAAAGGAAAAGAATGAGACTCACAGAAGTAGCTAGGCTGCTGACCTGGCCTTGCAGGGAGGTCTGGGGTAGAGTGTTCTCTGTGCAGTCACCATTGGGAAGTTCAACATCACCTCACCATATCATCAGCTTTCTCTGTCAGAGAGAGGGCTGCCATCATTGGCTAATGTGGGGAAGAAGAGAAAATGTAGATTTAAAAAGGTGGAAATCTTTTTTAAAGCTGTGGTGTGTAGCAGGAGAGCAGAATACATGAATGTCAGAGATGGTTTTTCAGGCACTTTCTTGGGAACTTGTAATCAATATTCTACTTGTCACTTTAAAATATTCAGACTCTGCTTGCAAAGCCGCCATCTAGGCTAATGTCAGATTACTTGCTCCAGTCTAATAAAGAAGTTGATAAACATAACATGATGGACTGAGTAATGTTCCTTGTGAGTAAACTTTTACTTGTCTAGTCTCAAATAACTGGCAGATAATACATCCATCAAATTCCCATACTTTTCTGAAGTGAAGTTTTGAGGAGCACCTGACAGGCATCCTGACCATGCTACACATTGCCTGGCCTCTGTGGCTTTCTAAAATTTAGATGTAAGCCTCCATGACCTATGTGGGTTTTATGTAGACTCACCAAATCAGTAATACTCTGTGGATGCCACCACCAAGTTGTGCTGCCAGCTCAAGAATAAAGCCTAGTCTCCTTGGACCAAGGCTATCCATCCAAATTCTTGTATTGGGGAAAACAGTTCCTTATGCTGCATGGAAGTTTTTGTTGTTTGACTGTTTTGTGAGCAAGGAATCCCTGCAAAGCCATGTCCTGTTAAACCACTCTTTTCTTGGGTACTCTCTTTCCAAATGAATATTTTTTCAAATAATTTTCCCAGAGCCTAGACCCTTTCATGGGTAATACATTGCCCTCAGTTTACCATTTTTTTTCCATCCTGATGGAAAATACATGGATTCTCCTTAATTGTGATCACTTCTTTAGCAATTGTAGCTGCTCTGGCCCTGCCCTTCCTGTCTTCCATTTGTGTCCTTAAATTGTCCACATTCCCTTCCTTCCTCATGGTATTAACTTTTCTATTGCTGTGATAAAACATTATGAACAAGGAAACCTAGAGTAGAAAGAGATTATTTTTGGCTTACAAGAGTCTATCATGGTGGGAGAAGCCTAGCAGTAAGCATCTGGCATGTCTGGAACAGGAAGCTGAGAGCTCACATCCTCAATCATGAGGACAAAGCATGGAAGACTTAAAGCTCTCAAAGCCTGATTCCAGTGACATACTTCTTCTAGTAAGGCCACACCTCCTAAACCTCCCCACATAGTGCCACCAACTGGGGACCAAGTGTTTAAATACCAGACCAGCAAACTCACAGAACTTCACTATCACATCATTCTGCGCTCTCTTATTATAAACCTTGCAAGGAGCAGTATGCAGTAACTGTCCATGCCACACCCTGGATGATATTCTGTCTTGCAATGTTCTCCAATAAAATCAGTCCAAAACTTCAATTCAGCCACACTCAAAATTTCAAAGACATGCAGACACAAGCAGCCAGAGTGTCAAGCCAAGAAAGATGAACAGCTCCGAGGCAGCAGACGACAGCCCACCATCCCAGGGCACCTGTCTACCTCAGAAGCCCCCTTCCCTACCCTGCCCCCAAGAGTCAACCGACACCCACCAAGTCAGCTGGAAGCAGTTTTTCTGGGAGAAACGATGCCCCTATTCCTGTTCACCTGCTTTTTTACAATAAGCAAAAAGTCTGGAATGTTATGTGGAAAATAGGATTCTGCCACCACTCCAGCTGCACATGCACAGTTCAGGAGCTAAGCAAGGGGTCTTGCATCTTACATCATCTGTGTGATGCATGACTGTGCAAATGCGCACAGCATGGTCACATAATCAGCACATGCATGGCATAGCTCTGTAAGCCCACCTGCGCAGCAGCATGTGCATGGGAATCCTTAAAAAGCTGGACACAGACCCCTCCCTCTCTCTGTTCTCTTCTCTTCTCTCTCTCTCTCTCTCTCTCTCTCTCTCTCTCTCTCTCTCTCTCTCTCTTCTCTCTCTCTCTCTCTCCCCCCCCCGTCCTCCCTCCCTCCCTCCCTCTCCTCCCCTCCCCTCTCCTCTCCTCTCTTCTCTTCATGTGCTTCTTCCCCAGGCCTGGTTCTTTTTGCCAACCCCCCCCCAAATAAAGCTCTGATACTGGGGAAAAATTTCAAGACATAGACAGAATATAACTTGAATGCTTTCTAGTCCAGTTCCTTGCTTTCCTCTGAGACTTCTTAAGCACAGCCTTTACTGTCAGCAGTTTTTATTGGGTTCTGACCTTCCATAGTCCCACCAGAATAGCCTATTAAGCTTTGTTATAAGCATTCTAGGGTCTCTTTAGCCCATCTGTCCAAACTCTTTCACATTCCTCCCCCAAACAAGTCCCAATGGCCTAAGAACCACATGGTCAAGTTTGTCACACTTCTGAGAACCAGTTACTACAAACAAACAAACAAACAAAAAAAGACTTCTGATTCCTACAACAAAATCCTTGACCAGGATCTAAAGAGAAAAAAGACTTATGAGAGGGTCATCATTGTGGAGAAAGAATGGTAGCAGGAGAGATTACCAGTTAGGGTTTTAGGAGCACAAGGTGGCTGTTTATAGCCAATCAATGGTCAGGGACAGACTGTATTCTTTATTGTTGATTTGCCTTTTGCTTTTCATCTGAGCGGTTCTCTCGTCTTTCAAGCTGCACTCAGTTGGTCCCTTCTCTGCCTTCTTCGGCATCCCTTCCTCTATGGTAAGCTAACACGCTGCTGTGTTTTGTCTTTTACTTCAATGTTTATCTCACCCCAGCACAGTCTATTTCTTGTTTATTTAATGTGTTGGTGTTAGAATAGAATAAATACATAACAATTCTCAAATGTAAACACACCTCATATATACCTAAGTATTTCTGAGGCTATTTTGAGCAGGGATTATTTTCCTACTTTCTTTCTCAGAATGTTCGTTGTGGATATATAGAAAAGCTACTGATTTTTGTATGTTGATTTCATATCCTGATACTTTGCTGAAAGTGTTTATGAATTCCAAGAGATTGGTGATAGCCTTTAGGGTCTCTTAAGTATAAAAATCATATCATCTGCAAATAGGAGTTATCCGACTTCTCTCTTTCCTTTTGTGTCTTTCTTCTGCTTTATTAATAGGAAAGTATTTTTAAGGTGTTGAAGAAGTGATTATTAGAGTTTCTTACTCAGGTGTCTTGAACTATATCTGATACCCAGGAGAACTGGATTTGGAGATACTTGTCCCCATCTGCAGATCTTCTTCATTTTGTCTTCTTACAGAATATTCACATGTCAGTTGGAGCCCAAATTTGTATGTTTTTTAGTGATTTGTTTGTGTTAATAGTTCCATACTGGCTATCATGCCCAAACTAAGCAGGAAATGGAAGAAGAAAAACTCGGCTAAAGACAACACTGCATACAGATGTAAATTCCGTGTGCTGACAGAAGTCTGGCTGGATTAGTTTCCAAACACAGTCAGTCACTTAAAAAATGACTGTTGTTACTTCTGCTCATTGAGATACCAAGACAGCAGGGCACCCAAAGCAAAGACCTCCATTCCTTATTTCTCAGGGAATTTTCAGCATGCGTATTCTGTGACTAGGTGGCAGCCAGCCTATCTCTGGCAAAAAAATGGGCAATAAAAGTGGGAAGTGGAGGGTTGGACTGGTGTAGAGTATGTAAGTGAGCAGGTGTGTTTGAAAATTGCAGAGAAATAGGTGGCAATATAAAATGTGGAGCATAGAACTCTGTGAGGGTAAAGTCATCAGAGGAGACACCACTTTTCAGAGCTTGTCTACCATAGGTGACAGGAGAGATCAGTGAAAGAGATCCAGCCAGTGAGCTCCAAGATAGAAATGAAGAGCTCTCCCCAGATGTCCAAAGAGCTGTGGCTAACAGGTGGCATCTGGATCTCTTGCCCCACATCCCAAGTCCTGACCTACCAACAAGCGAAGAAGAAGAAGAGGTTCCATTCCTTAAATCTGGGGACCTGTGATTCTCCCTGGCTTCAGGAGTGGTTTCGTCACTCAAGTTGTTTGTTTTCAGATTGGTAATAATGTATACAGACCTACATGTATGTAAAATAATAAGCTAGGTCCTTTTGTTTCTCAAATGCATTTAAACAGGGCTCATATTTGTGAGAGGCAACATGGTTTTCATCCCATAGATTTTAAGATGGAGAAAAGATGAAACTAATGAGAAATGAGCTTATCTCATGTACATGAAAAAAAATGTGAAAAATATCTAGTCACAATGGATCTTGTCTAATTAATGTCACATGGCTGACCCACGATCTGTCCTTTCAGGAAGCTGTTTTCAGTCCTGATGACCTATGAGTAAGTTCTGTGCCACTGATAGGTCATGGCCGAGGTCTGTAGGAAATGTCCCTATTCCCATGGTTGCTTCAACAGGAAGGTTACTGTAGGGTCATGCTGTGTTGAGGACTTGCTGCCTCTCTCAAACTGACAATGGTGCACAGAACAAATTCAGTCAATTCACCTGTTCAGTGCTGGCTAGAACACAAAAGTTTTGTATCTCTTGGGTGGTGACAGTGTTGCATCTTTAACAACCAAAGAAAAAATATATACTCCATGTGGGTAATTGGACTTCCCCCTTCCCCAGTAATGTCGTTGCATATGTAGCCACATAACCAGAGTTGGTGTTGTCCCAAGGCCTGATTAGAAACTACCCACACAGGTCTAAGCAAGCATGTTGGAACCAGGTTTAGGAGGAGTAAGATAAGGAAACACAGATTACACCAGGTCCGGGTGACAGACACAAGTCATAGAAGCACCTACCACTGTCAGTCTGTGGTGTAGAAAGAATGGGAAATGACCCCTCTCTGCACCATCATCGGTGCTTGTCGTTATGATTGGAATCTGTCTGAATAAAGGTTTATCTCATTGAATAGGAATTCCAGGAGTCCCTAACAAGGAAAGTGACAGTCAACACAATTTGATAACTATGCGTGTTGAAGCTAAGGTCACAATCTTTGACAAGTTATTTCTTTCAGCTACAGCTCTTCCCCAAGAAAAATCACTAATAGTCATACCCTACTCAAACCCTTAATAGATTACGTAGATTACTTGATTCAGTTACTCATTTAAGAAGTATTTGCTCAGGCATTCTTAGCCTCTGGAGCAAATGTCAGTGTTAATTAACTCAAGGCTTTGTTTTAAATTCTGTCCTGTGGTATTAATTAAGACAATTAACCTGAATGTAATGGAGCTTCTTTGAGGCTGCAGAGATTGTTTCAGTAATAAGAATACTTAGTGTTCTTGCAAAAGACCTGGACTCAGTTCCCAGTACCCCATATTGGCAGCTTACAACTACCTGTAACTCTGGTGCCAGGGATCTAAGCCCTCTTCTGGCCTCTGTGGTACCTGTGTACATGTGTACCTACACACACACACATACAGAGAAAAGAGAGAGAGAGAGAGACAGAGAGAGAGAGAGAGAGAGACAGAGACAGAGAGACAGAGAGAGACAGAGACACAAAAAGACAGAGACAAAAATAAAATATAAATAAATAAATAAATCTGTAAGGTGGCTTTTTGCCTATGAGTCCTCAAAATTCTGTTCCATTCTTTTGTCCCATGTCTCCTTTCTTTTTGGTCATATTGTTCCTAAACATCATCTCGAGGAAAAGGTATTGGATTTCTCTTATCTCAGAAGAAGAGAGCTATATGGGATCCAATCTAGAAAGTAAGGAATTTTAAGAAAGACCAATTCAAGAATCAGTTTTCCAGAAGAGTGAAAATGGGAGTCCTGAAAGAGGCTTTGCCATCGAAATACAGATGTCATTAACCCCAGACTCCAGACCTAGTAACTCATGATTTTGACCCAGCTCTTTCCAGTACTTCTGTGAGCACAATGACTCTCAATTCTTGCCTACCACACACCTTAGGGAGAGCTAAGCATTCTCCTCCAAAGTTTCATTTTGGACCAGCTGTAGGAATGGACATGCATAAATAGGCATTTGATATTTATTTTCATCTTGGTCAACCTTTTCTAACCTGCCCTCTCCTTTGGGAAGACCTCTGACAGAATGAACTGATTACCATGAAATTAATTTCTGAAATAATGAAATTTCATTTGAAGGCAATCTGGCCTTGTGGGTGACCAAAGAATCCACAAATTTCCCCAGAGTCTTTCAGGTCAACTCATTAAGGTGAGTCATCAGGCCACCACAGATCTGGACCTAAAAAAGAATAAATATCAACTTAAAGAGTCTTTGAGGATATTATGGTTAATCCACTCTTTCATTTGCCTGAAAATAAAAAAGCAAAAGACAAATAGGACAGAAAATGCCCCCCCCAAAAAAAAGATTCCACAAAAATACCATTGAGTTCATTTTCTGTTGGCTGACTACTCCTGGGTACGGGGCTACTTTGAAACATGGTCGCTATGCCCAGTGAAGACTCCACTGAAGAAATTTGATTTCCCCTTTTTCAGTGGGTACTAATTACAGACAACTTCCTGGTTAGAGGCAGAATCCTATGTCCACTTCCCCTTCTTAGTGCTGGAACCCCCATCGGGCATAAACTCACATAGGTTGTGTGTGCTGTCATAGTCTCTGGGAATTCATATGTGTATCAGTATTGTTGTGTATGGAAGACGTTTGTTCCTTATAGCCATCTGACATCCGAAGAACCACCACAGATTTCCATAGTGACTTACTCAACCAGCAATGAATAAGTGTTCCCTTTTCTCCACATCCTTGCCAGTATGTGCTGTCATTGGCCATTCTGACTGGTGCAAGGTCAAATCTCAAAATGGTTTTGATTTGCATATCTCTCATGACTAAAGATGTTGAACAATTCTTTACATGTTTCTTAGCCATTTGTGTTCCATTTTGGAGAATTATCTGTTTTGTTTGTACTCCCTCTTTAATTAGGCTATTTATATTTTTGATGTCCAGTTTTTTTTTAGTTTTTATTATTTTAGATACTAACCTTCTATCAGATGTATAATCGGTAAAAATCTCTTATCATTCCATAGCCTGTCACAGTGTCCAAATAATGGTACCCTGTGCCATGCAGAAGTATTTCATCTTTATGAGATCCATATACTAATTGTTTGTCTTAGTGCCTGCATTATTGGTGTCATGTTCAGAAAAGCCTTCCCTGTGCCAGTGAGTTCAAAGCCATTCCTGACTTTCTTTTATATCAGATTCAGGGTCTCTGGTATTATGTTGAGTCCTTGGTATATCTGGAGTTGAGTTTTGTGCAGGGTGATAAATATGGATCTGTTTTCATTCTTCCACACGTGGACATTCAGTTTGACCAGCACCTGTTATTGAAGGTGTTGTCCTTCCTCCAGTGTGTATTTCTGGCCTCAAAAGTCAGCATCCATGGGTGTGTGGATTTATGTCTGAATCTTAAATTCAATTCCACTGATCAGTCTGGCTTTGTACCAATACCATTTTGTTTTTATTGCTGTAGCTCTGTAGTACAATTTGAGGTTGAGGATGGTGATATCTCCTGCAGTTCTTTATTATTCAGCATTGTTTTAGCTATCCTGAGTTTTCTGTCTGTGTGTTTCCATATGAAATGAAAATGGTTTTTTTCCAGTTTATGTGAAGAATTATGTTTGATTTTGATGGGATTTCATTGAATCAATAGATTGCTTTTGATAGAATGACAATTTTTACAATAGTAATCTTACTGATATATAAACATGGGAGACTTTTCCATCTTCCTCCAATATTTTCAAAACCTTAGAGTTTTTATTATACAAGTCTTTTACTTGTTTGTTAGAATTATCTCAAGGTATGTTTTGAAGGCTATTGTGAAAGGTTCCTGTCTCTCTGGTTTCTTGTCTTTGTCGTTTGTATATAGAAAGGCTACTGATTTTTGTGAGTTAATTTTGTATCTTGTTACTTTTCTGAAATAGCTTATCTGCTACAGAAGTTTCTGGTGGCATTTTTAGAATATTTTATGTATAAAATCATATCATCTTCAAATAACGATGCTTTACCTTCTTCCTTTCCTGTTTGTAATCCCTTGATCTCCTTCAGTTGTCTTACTGCTGTAGCTTCAAGTACTGTATTGAATAGGTATGGGAGTTGCCTTGTTCCCCATTTTAGTGGGAATGTCGAGTTTCTCTCCATTGTTTGATATTGGCTCTGGGCTTACTGTAAGTTGCCTTTGTTATGCTTATATGGTCCCCTGTATCCCAATCTCCCCAGGACTTTTATCATGAAGTTGTGTTGTATTTTGCCAAAGGCCTTTTCTCCACCTAATGAGATGATCATGTTGTATTTTCTTTCCCTATGTTCATGTGGTGGATTATATTTATTAATTTACATATCTTGAACCATCGCTACATCTCTGGAATGAAGCCAACTTAATCATGGTGAATGATCTTCTTGATGTGTTCTTGGGTTCACTTTGCAAGTATTTTATTGAGAATCTTTACACCTATGTTCATTAGAAATATCGTCTGTAACTTTCTTTTCTGTTGGGTCTTTGTGTGATTTAGGTAGCAGGTAACAGTGGCTTCATAAAAAGAATCAGGAAATGTTTCTTCGGTTTCTAATTTGTGGACTAATTTGAGGAGTATTAAGGTTAATTCTTCTTTGAAGATCTTGTAGAGATCTGTGCTGAATGAGTCTGACCCTGAGCTTTTTGCTATTTTGTGGTTGGGTGACTTTTAATTTCTGCTTCTATTTCACTAGGAGTTGTGGTCTGTTTAAATTGCTTATCTGGATCTTGATTTAATTTGGTAAGTTGTATATATTAAGAAATTTGCCCATTTCTTTTAAGTTTTTTCCAGTGCATTACAGATTTTTTTTAAAGTGTCTTTATAATTCTGTGAATTTTAGAAGTGTCTATTGTAATGTTCCTCCCTTTCAACTCTAATTCTATTTATTTGCATCTTCTCTCCATCTTTTACTTAATTTGGATCAGAGTTTGTCAATCTCGTTGATTTTTCTCAAGGAATCAACTCTCCATTTCATTGATTCTTCATATTGTTTTGTTGTTTCTATTTCATTGATTGCTGTCCTCAGTTTGATCATGTGTTGCCATTTAATATTTGGGTATTATTTCTTCTTTTTGTTCTAGAGCTTTCATGTATGTTGCTAAGTTACTAATAGGAAAGCTCTGCAGTTTGTTTGTTTGTTTGTTTAATGTGGCACTTAGTGCTATGAACTTGCCTCTTAGAACTGTTTCCCATAGGATTGGGTATGCTATATTTTCATTTTCATTCAATTCTAAAAGTTTTAATTCCTTCTTGATTCTGTCTTAACCCATTTTTCATCCAGTAATGAGTTGTTCAGTTTCCACGCATTTGTATACATTCTGCTATTGCTAATAATCAGCTTTAATCTGTGGTGGCCGGATAGGACACATAGCATTGTTTTAGTTGAGACTTACTTTGTGTCCAAGTATATGGTTCAGTTCTGGAGAAAGTTCCATGAACATCTGAAAAGCAAGTATATTCTTTAGTGTTTAGTAGATTGTTCTGTAGATATCTGGTAGGTTATTGAACTCCAGCAATTTTCCAGTCTGTCTGAATGACCTGAGTTTTGGCCAGAGTGGGTATTGAAGTCATCCACTATCAGTGCATGACAATGAGTTTGTGATTTTTAACTATAGTAGTGTTTCTTTTCTGAACTTGGGTGTCCTTGTATTTGGTGCATAGATGTTTAGAATTGCAGTGTCCTCTTTGTAGATTTTTTTTCTTTAATGAGTTGCAATGTCATTCCCTGTCTCTTCTGCTTAGCTTTGTTTGAAGTCTATTTTGTTAGATATTAAAATAGCTACACCTTTTTGCTTATTTTGTCCATTGCTTAGAATATCCTTTTCTATTCTCCCCCACCCCCACCCCCCCCCGTCCCTGAGGTGATGTCTATCATTGATTTTGTGATGTGTGTGTCTTGGATGCAGCAGGGAAAAAATTATCTTGTTTTATAATCCAGTCTGCATCCTTTTACTGGGGAAACTGAAACCATTAATATGAAGAGTTATCTATGAGTCCTGCATGAGACAGACCTAGGCTCTCCACATGTGTGTGATAATTGTGTAGACTGACCTGTTCATAAGGCTCTTTACAGGGAGACCATGGCCTGTCCCTGGTGCTTAGCTGGCTTTCAGAACCTGTTCCCATGCTGGACTACCTTACTCAGCCTTTGTGCAGGGAGGAGCTCAGCCTGCCTCAACTAGATTGTGCCATGCCCTTTCTGAATGGAGATGGCTGAGGAGTGGATGGGGAGGGGAGTAGATGGAGTTGGTGAGGGAGAGGGAACAAAAGGAGAGGAGGGAAGGGAAACTGGTTGACATGTAAAATAAGTGAAAAAAAAAGTTAATTAAGTAAATAAATTTTTAAAAAAGAGTTACTAGTGAGCAGTGTTTATTGATTTATGTTATTTTGTTGTTATGCTGTGGGGATTTCCCCCCTCTTCTGATTTGCTGGTCTGAGATTATTTATTACTTGTGTCTTCTTGGGTGTGGTTAACCTCTTCAGACTGAAGTTTTCTTTTAAGTTCTTCTGTAGAGTGGACTACTAGATAGACGTTGTTAAATTTGGTTTTATGGTGGAATGTTTTTCATTCTCCATTGATTATAATTGGTCATTTTACTGGGTATAGTAGTATAGGCTGGCATCTCTAGTCTCTTAGAGCTTGCGGAAAATTTATCCAGGCTCTTCTGGTTTTCAGAGTCTCTATTGAAAAGTCAGGTGTTATCTTAATGGGACTGCCTTTATATGTGACTTGGTCTTTTGTTCTTGTAATTTTTAATATTTTTCTTTGTTCTGTATATTTAGTGTTTTGGTTATCATGTATCATGTAGAATTTCTTATATCATCATGTCCAGTTGATGTTCTGTATGCTTCTTGCACCTTGATATGTGCCTCCATCTTTAGATTGGGGAAATGTTCTACTATATTGTTAAAATATTTCCTGGGCCTTTTTCTGTTGCTTTCATTGTTGTTGTTTTGTTTGTCTTTGATCTATCCCATTATTTCTAGATTTTTGTGTTTTCATAGTGTCCCAGACTTCCTAGGTTTTTTGTTTGTTTGTTTTTGTTTCTGTTTCTTTCTTTCTTTCTTTTTTGTACTAGATTTCTTTTTCAGATTGTTTGTTTGACTGAGGTATCCATTTCTTTGGCCTTTTCTTCAACACCTGAGATTCTCTTTTCCATGTCCAGTAATTTATTAGCAAGGCTTACCTGTGAAGTTATTGTTTGACATTCTAAATTTTTCATTTCTACTTTTATTTCGGTTCTGGTATCCCTCAGTGATTCTATTTCTACTTTCATGTCTTGAACTGTTTTCATTATTTCATTCCACTGTTTTGTTTGTATTTTCACTGTCTTCATTAAGACATTGCCTCTCTAAGGTCCTTGAACATATTCATAATTGCTATTTTGATGACTTTGTCTATGATTCAGCTAAACTGCATTTCTCTGGTCCTATTGCAATAGGGTCACTGACTTCTGGAGGAGCACACTGTCCTGGTTGTTCACATTGGTGTTTTTTGTGCTGTGATCTAGGCATCTAGAGTTATGCTGTCTGGGGTGTTTTCTTAGTGTAGTTATCTGGTCCCTTCTTTGTTGGGTGGGTATTCTGCTCTTCACTTGCTGTTGCCCATTATGGATGCTACACATATGTGATAGCTGTAGGGTCTCCCTGGTAGTGTGAGTGCTTCTGCCCATCAGTGAGTAGCATGAAGAAATGAAATGTCCTGGAGGGAAGGCTGATGGAGTTATGAGAAAGATTTAGTGGATCCTGTATGAAGAGGCAGATTCCCCAGGAGTGGAGGTGGGGTGGAAAGAGACGCTCCAGCAAGCAGGCTGCTGCATGGCTAAATGTAAATCTGGAGAGATCATGATGGGAGACAGAGGACAGTGAAAATTGCCTAACTCCTTTCCAGCCCACTGGGAATCCCTGATGAAAGTATCTTCTGGATCAGTGCTGACACAAAGAGGTGGAGATGGCTAGAAGGAAGGCTGAGAAGGTCAGTGGAAAGAGCTAAGCTGTGTCTGCACCAAGAGACAGACCCTAGGGAAGCAAAGTAGGTGGAGGAGAGGTTCCTGCAGATGGCCGCAGTAGGATAAGGGTAAGTCTAGAGAGAAGAAATGAAAGGCTGGGGATCCTGGGTCTGAGCGAGAGGCCTCTCATATTCTTCTTAGAAAGCCACTCTAAGAAGTGTGATTCCTAGAGCTCCTCAAGCTTCCACCTTCAAATACCGTTAGCACATAACTTTAGCATAATGTTTCCAGTTCACAAATTTGGAATATATACTCACCTGCAGCAACGGCTCAGCCTAATGATATGAAATGACAGAGAACACTCTTCTTTTTTTTAATTATTATTATATTATTTGTTTTTTAATTGTTAGATGGTTCATTAGGTTTTTAACTTTTTTCATTTTTTCCTTTTATTGAAAAATGATTCTTTTCTCATTGAATGTATCCTAACTATAGTTTCCTCTCCCTCTACTCCTCTCAGTTCCTCCCCACCTCCCCTCCAGATCCACTCCCTTTCTGTTGTCATTAGAAAAGGACAGCTTCTAGAAGATACCAACCAAACATCCATGTGGACTAGGTCTCGGTTATGGTAAACTTGCTTCTACCTTAAAATCAAAGTCTCGTGTTCTTTATGTATGACTAGTTCAGCAACTGGAAAATCTGTCTCTGTGAGCTTGTGTGTGTTGGGATGCCAATACCCAAGACGAATTAAGCAGTTGTTTTTTTTTTTGTTTGTTTGTTTGTTTTTTTAAGTATTAGACAGAAGACCCCTTAGCTGATACTGGAGCTTAAAGTGAACAGCATAGGCTCCTGTGTCCAATTTCTGATCAGTGAGTCACTTGTTTTTTTCCTTGATTCATCTACTTGATTGCTTTAGTTTAAGACTCAAGCACACCCATGTTGCTTCCTTCTCACACCATTGTGAAGGTGTTGTCTTTCTGCTCTCATATAGATGGTTCATGATAGTGCAAAGATAGAACTTAAACTTTTCAAGAGAAATAAGGATACAGTCTCCAAAGTCCAGACAGCTGTTGTTCAAATTGTATAGTACCGTACCTGAGATGTGGCTTAACATGCTATTACCTATGTAGTCAGTGATTATTTTTCTAGAAAAGTGGTCAGAGATACCAAATATTCCTGAGACTAGCTACAATGAAGTGTGTATAGCCTCTTCAGAATACAAGATCCCTGAACTTGGCTTATAACACTATTTCTAATTTGTAATTAGCAGAATATTGCTACCTGCCAGGTTCTGGTTTGTATGTCTGTGACATAATAAGAAATGCATATTTGGAGGATTAGAGAGCTGGCTAAGTGGTTAAGAATGCCTTCTCTTCTCTTGGAATAGTGAAGTTCTGTTCCTAAGTCCCTGGTGTGGGGACTATAGTCCTGCCTGAAACTCCAGCTCCAGGGATCTGATTCCCTCTTCTGTCCTCCATGGAAGTGCATACATGTGCACATACTCTCACACACACATAAATATATCTTTTTTTTAATAAATACATAGTTAGCCTATCTTCTGCTTCCTGGCAAAAGAGCTTTTAAAACACTTCAAGTCCCTCACTCCTATGGGTGACTTTTATGTACAAAGGAAGATGGCTGGTGGCTTCTTAGATAACTTTAAGATGGAGGTTGAAATTACCAAAATGTCAACCTGATGACTAGACTTTTGGAACTTTGACACAACCCAACACTAGGGAGAGATGATGAGCTGGAGATTGACTTTAGTCATCAATCATGTCCAGGTTACAGAGCCTCCATAAAAACCTAAAATTGTCACCATTCTGGAGTGTTGAGAGGCAGAACAACCTGAGAGAGATGGAAGATCTGTACTATGTCCTGCATTCCGATTGTACCTTCATCTGACTGCTGGTCCATTTTTTTAAATTTATTTCATTTGTATGCACATGCATGTGTGTCTGTGTGTGTACACGTGCATTTGTGGAAGTATGCTTGCCCATGTAGGTGTGTGCAGAGGCCAAAATTTGTTAAGATGGCTTCCTCAATCACTTCTTTAACTTATTTTTTGACAGGATCTCTCACTGAACCTGGAGTTTACAGTTTTGGCTAGAGTGGATAACCAGTGAACACTGCCCCCCCCCCCCAGGATCTACCTCTCTGTTTCCCAACACTGGAATCATAGGTACACAATGCCACACCCAATATTTACAGGGGTTCTGGGTATCTGAACTCAAGTCCTTATGCTTGAGTAGCAAACATTTTACCTACTGAGCAATGTACCCCAAATCTTCATTGGCGTTCTCTTTACAGTTGTTTATATTGTATAAACTAATGACAGTGAGATGAATGCTTCCCTGAGTTCAGTGAGATGCTATACATGCTAAGCCTCAGGGGGAAGTTGTTGGAACCAGGGAGTTGTAATCAGGTCAGAAACAAATTGGGCAGCCTTGGGAACCAGTGTTTGGGACTGAAGTGGGGGCACTATTGTGAGTTGAGCCATTAATCTATAAGGCCTGTGATAACTCCAGCAATGTCAGAATGGAAAATAAATTCATTCTCATCTCTTTCCACTGTGTTACTTTGGACAGGTTACTGTCTCTAAACTTGATGTTTGAGACTTTTATTGGGGACCAATAAAACACTACCTCTTTTTCTGTAGCACCTTATTAATTGAGAATTGAGGCACAGTAAGCACTCAAAGGAATAGTTAAAGGAACAGCTGGGCTCTGGATAAAGGAGAGTATAGTCTTCACATGCCAACCAAGTGACTGTCCCATGGTGAATCTTAGAATATGCATACCTACACCCCATCCTTGTGGTTGAACTCCCTACTGAAGGGAGCTGCTTCTGGAGAAGAGGGGTTCAAAATCAGCTCAGGAAAGTGAGTTCTTAAGAAAGAAAAGGGGCTGATCAACACATCCTCACTATCTCCTTCCTGCTCCTTAGTCAGACTGAGTGACTTCCCCTCAGGGGGAATTGGGAGTAAAAAATCTGAAAAAAGGGTACCAGTGTCAGATTCCTTGGCTGTGCTAAAAGACATGAAACAAATCACCTTATAAAGAGGAAAGGGTTATTTTGAGCTCAGGGATTCGAAGGGTTAAGTTCATAGTTGTTTGGTGCCCATTCTTTGGGCCTGTGCTGACACGGGACATCAAGGTGAGCACAGACAGTAGAAGAGACCTTTTGCGGTTTGGGGAGGGGGCGGTGATTCATATCCTCTTCAAAGACATGTCTCCAGTGTCACCAACTTATTCTTCTAGGTCTCATCTTCCCAAGGCCCCACTACCACCAATAGCATTACAGGTTGATAAACTAAGTCTTTAACACCTGGGCCTTGGGGAGATTCCCAGCAGTAGCGTTGCCCATGGTGCGCTGGCCCTTCCACGGCAATCATTAATCAAGAAAATGGCCCACAGAGAGGAGCACGCCAATGTATAGAGACATCTGCTCAGCTGAAATTCCCTCTCCCATAGGGTCTGGGTGTGTGTCAAGCTGACAAAAACTAACCAGTATGCAGGATTTCCAATCCCCTGTAGCAGAACGTATCATCCAAATCTTCCTGCACATGGAAGGAAGTATTGGAAGCTAAGGCAAGAAAGCCCCTGATACTCATTTCCCATCCTTCCCATTGGCTAATCCTCATTCCACAGGAAGATGATGTGGGCTGAAGAGAATCCTATATTTCAAAGCATGCTCCCAGTCATTAGCTGCCACCTGTTTACTGCTCTCAATTTTCCTCTTTCCGTCAAGCCTGTATCTCACCCTGTGTTTTTAGGGCAACAATCTATCTTAATGTGTTTAATTGCCTAGATAGCTTTGCTATAAATGTCTTTCTAGTCTCAAAATAGTACCATTTTTTTCTCACCTGTATTCCTCTAGCAAGTGATAAATGTGTGTGTGTGTGTGTGTGGTGTGTTGTGTGGTGTGTGTGCGCGCCGCGTAATGGTTAAGTCTTTCCTTAATAATACAATAAATACTATTGATACATCCTTCTTTAACATGTAACGTGAAATAATCTGAGCGTGTTATATAAATATCTCAGTAAATTGGAGATCTAATTTCAAAGAATCAAAATCAAAATTTATTAGACTATGAAAGAAGGATGATATTGTGCCATGATTCATTCACGTGTGATAGAAAGTAAATGCTATGATATCATAAAGAAGGTAAAGTGATCACACAATTAAACTTTTGTCAGTATCTTCAGTATGGGCTTTCTAAATCCCCTATCCTTTCCCAAAATTAATGTTTTCAAATAGTTTTCTGGCTTTGAGGGTTGTCCCCTGCTTTGGGCATTGGAGTTCTGTAGCAGATTTACATATAAACAGATGTGCTATTCAGCCCTCCAAAGACAGTGTGATTCCTCTCTTAGTTCTGAGAACAGTGTGTGATGAGCCAAATGTCACAATGAGCATAAGACTTGGGGAGGATCATCATATAGAAAGCAGTTGATTCAATGGGAGAAAAATTGTAAGATGTGAACTTGAACAGCCTCATTCTGGTGGTCTCTGAGCTCTAGGTCAGAAGGGGCACATTTCCTCACAGTAAGTGCCCCCCAACCCCGGCGCACCCTAAAGGGAGCTCCTGGACAGGGTCTTGCTCTCTGCCTAAAAACATTGCTAAAAAGAGAAAATTGGTTAAGCTGTCTACTTCTTTGGTTGGCTGACTTTTGTCTTATCATCAAGCAATTCTGTCCCTCTGGAGACCTTGTGTTTTTGATTTATAAGCAAGCCACATTTGAAGCTCCTGTGGAGCCCTGTGAGACCCCTGGGGGCCTACTTACATTTTGTTGGGCCATATTCCAGACTTACCAGTGAAGGCAAATTATTTTCTGGTTCTTCATGTTGGAAGCAAATAGTAGAATCTAGTGGAAAACACTGCTTTTAAGACCAGCTTTTTGAGAAAGTGGCTTCCCAGAACGGCAGTGAATTCTAGTTTTTCCTACCGTGGTAGCACTCTCTCTTCTCCGATTGCCTTGCAATTGTTGCTAGTTTGTTTAAGTCCATGCAGCCATTCTCTTAATAAGTAGTTGCTAAACACCTGTTATGCAAACATTACTCCAACTCATGATTGTGCGTTAAACAAAAATAGCAAGCTCTTCATCCTCATGGGGCTTGAAACCTTTGGATTAGCAAAGCAGTTAAGGAACAACAGAAGATCACTGAGATACACTTTGACAGTTCTTACCATGCGTCCTCTTCTTAGTAGCGTTGGGATGGGTAGTGCTCTGTGCATTTTACAAAGAGATGTTGAGATACCTGAAGCTCATGGAGTCACACAACTTATGAAGAATTTGAATACTTGAAATGCAGCTGCATAATGTTTTCTTCTCTTGCGCATTAGAGATTTTAGCATTCAGGGTTGATAGAGAGACTCATTGATGAAGTGAAGTGGAGAGGAAAAAATCTTGCATGGGATCTCTCAGATTTCCTGCACACTATGTCCAAATGAGAAGACGAAGACACCAAACATGCAAAGAACAGGCAAGGGACAATAAGGATCAAGTTTCCAAGTGAAAAATAACAAAGAAGACCCAGGTGGAGCACACATGGTGGCACACACCTACAATCTTAGGCTCACTCCAGAGCAAGAGGATCACAAGTTCAAAGCTCATTTGGGCTATATGGCAAGACACTATCTTAAAAATACAACAAAGTACTAATATGGCTGGAAGGAACGAGGTACAAGGGGAGGCTACACCAAGTACAGCTTTGGAAAACCAGAACTGGAGTTTGAATATTTATCATTAATTTCGATACTGCGCTGCAAAACAGAAAACAAAATGCATTTTAAAACATGGAAGCGTCTCATTTGTCATCAGTTGTTTATAGGATACCTCATCATATTTGTACCAAAAACAAACAAACAGAAACAAAACGGATGCACTAACATGAGTGATTTGGAAATCAACCCCAGAATCTTTAACATCTTCTCTGTCATCTTACAAGTTATTCTTTAAATTTGGAAACAAATGTGGCTGGAAGGCCTTGTATGGGGTAGTGGCTCACAGCAATACCTTGGGTTTTTGTTGTTGTTGTTGTTTTGTTTCATTTGATATTAGGCCCCAGCTCTTTACTTTGCAACAAAAGCTTTCTCCTGTTCAATGTTTCTGAAATTGGTTTGCACCTGTCGATCAAAATGTCTACTTCTATTCTACAAAAATACCAGGGACTTTCAGAAGTTACTCCTTCATTTTTGCATCTTGCTGGGAAAAGGGCAGTATGAGAATAAAGCTATTATAATCTTAGCAGAATCAAAGTCAGTTGAATAGATGTTTTTAATGCAGTTATGTGATTCCTTGGCAAGGTGTTAGACATCTGAGAATGTTCTGCCTTTTACTCAATGTATACTAGCCCTGTGTGATTCTCGGTTCCTGGATACTGGGCCTTGTACATTCTTACCACAGATGGCCTTGATATGGAGCCTGTCCTCCCTTTATGGGGGTGCCTCCTGCTGAATGAACCAGCCATTTGGAACATTTAGCTCATTGTCTCTTATAAAAGTACAGGACATATAACATGTCTTATGTCTAGTGAGAAAGTCATGGTTATCTGGGGTACTGAAACAGACAATTTAAATTTTTATAGTTTTCTTCAGTTCTTGTCTTGTGGACAACATGACACAACCATTTGTGAAGTGGTTTTCTTCATTTTCATTTTCACATAAAATATAAAATGTAGCATAAATGCATAAATACAACTTCTCAAAGCTCTCTTATATCAGTCAATGTCTTAGGAGGAAGCAGATGGCTCACTTAAGCTGAGGACTTGAGAAGCAGCTACCAAAGGGGGCTTTTGTAAAATAGTGACCAGTAAGGGATGGTACAGTTGTCCAGAGCTGGTAGATACAAGAGCTGTTGCCAACCCTTGGCCTGGAGGAATGAGGGAGTACCAGCTATTGCACTTTGGAGCATGCATGGATGAAGAAGACCAGCTGGCAAGAGCTGTGGCCACTGGCAAAGAAAAAAAAAAAGTCACCAGGAGGAAGCAGGAGAGCAAGCACCTTGGCTTTAGTGTTCTCCATCTCTGCCAGGACTTGGTCTTGGTTAAAGGTCACTATGGTTGACAAGAAATGGATTCCTTGACACAGCTTCCATCTCCCGGGTACATACAAATTAGAGAAGGATGGAGAAGGCATCTGAGAGAGAAGCAGATGATATTCATCACAGCTTGTGTGAAAAGCCAAGAGTGGAGCCTGTGTAACTCAAAAATGTAATGGATGAAAATAGCAGAGCTTCACTTACTCCAAACAGTTCTCATTCATTCATCAAGTATCTGTTGAAGGGCTCAGATGTGCCAGGAAAAGTATATGAATTGAGCCAGATTTTCCAAGTCTTTAAAAAAGTACAACTTCACAGAATCTTAGAAGCATTAACTCTTAAAGGACACAAGCAATGTGGTCAAGTCAAGAGGCTAAGCACACATCTTTGAAGAAATTTACTCATGGAGAATATTGATAAGTTAATAAAATTTTACACAGAAAAACCCTTTTTCAAAGACTTTTGAGTCTTGATCATGAAAAAATTATCTGTATAATATTTAGATAGTGATTTTTTTAAATTTGCTTCATACCATTGACATATTTGTTTTTTCCTCTAATCTGACTTTAATGTTATTAGATATTTTGTGGCTTCGAAATGAAGTAGATCCCCAACAGCTCATGTGTTGAAAGCACAGTTCCCAGCTTGTGGTATTATTGAGAAATGATTGCTCATGAGGGTGCTGATGTCATCAATAGATGATCCATTGAAGAGTGTCTAGCTGAATGAGCTGTTAGGAGGTGAAGCCTTGTTGGAGAAGTAAAGCCATTGGGGGCAGGCCCTGAAAGAACTTATCTTGATGCTAGACCTTTCCTCTTATTCCCTTTGCCCGCTTCCTGGCACCTGAGGTGAGCAGCTTTCCCACACACACTCTGCCACAGGTTCTTAGGTCCCAAACCACAAAAACAGATGAGCATGGAAATAAAGATTTCTCAAACTCTGATCCGTACTAAAACCTCTTCTAAGTTCATCCGGCTCGGGTATTTTGTCAGCATGGTGAAACGTTACACAGATGTCATCCCTCTTTAACCAAGTAAATAGATGTCTCTTTATTCATGCTTTTGCATTCTTTGGTTCCAGTTCTCACACTTCACTGTGGTCTGAAATTATTGATTATGGTATAAACTCTTTTGAGAGACAGACTAAACATACAAGAGCTGGGGGAAGGCGGTTTGAGAAAGAGAAAAATTCAATTAATGTATTACAACATATTTTATAATTGTTAACCTCCATGCATGACTGATACATTAAGCTTTATCTATGGCATGTACATTGTGGGTACACTGTAGTTCATACAGGAATGAGTTCTAGCAGCGTTTTGAGGCACACACTAGAGCGCTGGGATATGGCCTCCATGCATAAAGGAGACTGTAGCTGGAAGTTTTCCTGTGTCCTGCCTGGCCTGTTGGGACAAATCTTTCCCACTCGCATCCCCAAGTAAACACACAGAGGTTTATATTAATTAAACTGCTTAGCCATTAGCTCAATCTTACTACTGACTAGCTTAACGCTTACACTCAGCCCATTTCTGTTAATCTTATGTTCCACATGTTCCATGGCTTTACCTGTGTGCCATTACATGCTGCTCCCTGAACACCAGCATCTCCTGACTCAGCCTTCCTCTTCCAGAATTCTCCTTGTCTGCTTATCCCACTATACTTCCTGCCTTGTTATTGGCAATCAGTGTTTTTATTAAACCAGTTGCAAAAGCATATCCCGTTGCAGGAGACCTCTGTAGATGGTATAAGCTTTTGCTTTAAAGACATAAAAGTGATGTTTGCATAATTGTGTGTGTTTCTCCAAAGTGTTTTGGCCAAAATTAATACTTGAGATAATGATGAAACAGAAAGAAATACATAAAATTGCTTAGAAAAATTAATAAATATGAAGGTAAAAATAGGGCCATTTATAAGTACTGCCCTTGTTTGTGGGTTGTTATAATGATAGGCAAATTAAATACCCTCAGAACCTGTAATAAACAATTAGTTAGCTGATTAGCTAGAGCTATGGGTGCTTAGAATGTATGAGCTGCACAGGCATTGCATTAGCATTCCAGCATTGCTTATGATTGCCATTATTTGCCCACTTCACTTCCTTTGTAATAGAATCAGCATATTCTCTGCTGAACACTGAAGAGCCTGTCTTTACACACAAAACCCATCTTCACATTTTCCCTGCAAGCTGTGTAATGATGTTGATGCTAAAAATAGATCAAATTTCAAATATTAAAGGGTATCATTTGAACAGCCTGGGAGAACAATCCTGGCACTGTGAAAAGGAGGAGTTAGTTTCTGGTGACTGTACTGCTTTGGGTTCTGCTTCTAGGGACTCAAAGTGGCTTTGGTGGACCAAGCACGTGGTCCTGCTAAGTGGCTAACACCCCCCCTAGAGTAAAACTCTCTCCTCTCCAGGCCTTTATTTCGTTGTAAAATCATTGCTCTCATTTTTATTGTTCACTAGGTTTTATTCCAGCTCTGAAATGCCATTTTTCTGCTAACCAAAATATTGTGTAGTCCTGGTTCCTTCTCTGGGATAAGACAATCAAAACAAATGCATATAAATTATCTAGTTCCTAGACAAACATGGTATGCACTCATTCATAAGTGGATACTAACTGTAAAGTAAAGGGTAACCAGGCTACAGTCCACAGCCCCAAAGAAGCTAGGTAACAAGGAAGCCCAAAGAGGAATGCATGAATTT
Source organism: Peromyscus leucopus (assembly GCF_004664715.2). Lineage (NCBI taxonomy): Eukaryota > Metazoa > Chordata > Mammalia > Rodentia > Cricetidae > Peromyscus > Peromyscus leucopus. Next base: position 98,853 of record NW_023505121.1, on the reverse strand, counting down.
CCCTGGGAAGAGGAAATAGATGAGATCTCCTGGGTAAACTAGGGGTGTGGAGGGGGATTAAAATTTTTTTATCTAGTTTCTAATATTAAAGTCTGATATAAATATTGACCATAGGGCAGAACTGATAACCCCAGCTATCTGTAACCTTATATTCCTTCACTTCTTGGTAGTATTTTTAGCTAATTAACTCCTCTATTCTTAAAGAAATGAGGGAAAGAGCAGAGAAAGCAAGGATACTTTTCTGATGTAAAATTTTTGGCCAGTTTTAAAGGTAAGAGAAAAGGGTTGACAAGCAGGCGTAAAAAGTCCATGAGTTCATTGCAAATTATTTCACTGACTTCAGGCCAATGTAAATTGACATCTACATGTCAGAATTGTACACCCTCAGACACCCGGGGAGACAGACGACGATGGACACATAAGCATTTTGAACATCCCTAGAGGACATCTGTCAAAAGGCATGTTCTTCCCTCATCTTACTTCCTCAGCATATCCTGTGTTCTAACATGAAATTGCAGGTTTAGTGGACAGCTTACCCTGCACTCTAGATGAACTTATCTCTTAGAGCAAAGCATCTTAGCAACAAGCTGGGTGTCAGGGAAAAACAGTTGGATATATACATAGTAACAGCAAGGAAAGCAAGTTTCAGGACCTTGATGTGAGTAACAGATAAACAAAAGGGAAAGAAAAAATTTGAAATTAATACAGTAATATTTATACATCATTAATTGTATATTGTTTTATACCACCACATATTTAAGAATTACATATATTATGTACATGAAAATTTTCTTTAAATGGTTCATTTTGCTTTAAGTTTTAGTACTTTGTAAGTAAACTACAAACATTTTTTTAAATCATTATTTAAAATGACTGAAGTCTAACTGATGGTCAGTAAATGTCAGGGTCCCAACAGAGACAGTGGCACACATAAAGTAAGACAGAACTAGATGGTTAGCAAAGGAATTGATTACAAGGAGTGTTAACATAGATTTTAGGACAGAACCAAAGTCATGCTATCCCCAATCCTTGTCCAAAAAACAACAGGTTCAAGTCTATTGGAATTAGGAACAAGACAGTAAAAAAAGCAGGCAGCCATGTGACTTCTGCCAAGGCACAAGCCATGAAACAGTAGGAATCAGATAAATCAGCTTGACTATATTCTTTTCAGCCTTTCCCACCTTCTTGGGGCTCCACATTTGCTGAATCCAACTGGAAGCTATAAGAACGAGTGCAGCATGGACACAGAGGCAGATATTTGGCACCCTAATTTTAATGGATTGAATTTACTTCTTCCACGGCTGTGTAAACCCTAACCATGTGTGGCTGTGAGTGTGACCTCACTTAGAAATAAGGTCTTTGTGAATGCAAGCAAGTAAAAAGGAAGTTGTGATAGATTATGGTGGGCCCCAAGTTTAGTGACTCATTGTCTCTTTATAAGTAGGGGGATTTCTAGTAACCCAAAACAAAAAATACAGTCAGTGAGCTATATGATCATAAACAGCAACACAGCAATCTACCTGTAAGCCAAAGAGTGCCAGAAACCACCATAGGACCTACCAAAAGGAGGGAATGATTCTTCCCTGGTGGTTCAGGGGTAGCATGGCTCTGCTGACAGCCAGATTCCGGACTTCTAGCTTCCAGAACTATAAAGGAGCACATTTCCATTATTTTAAGCAACTCAGTTCTTGGTAAAAGTAACACAAAGTATCATATCATCCTGCACTATTGTCACACTCTTGAATTCCGCTTCATCATATCTTTCAGTTTAAGCAACCAGCACTCCCAGTGTAGACCCATGGGCTGTAATCATGGGGATGTAGATGTTGTGAGGAAGGATGGTGCCTACTCAGACTTTAAAAATGGTGTTCAAAGACCTCTTGGCTAGGTAATCGTATGGTCTCCCTAGCCTGGTTTTTATTTGTCCTTCCAGACTTTACACTATCATCCCATACATCAGAAGTGCTACCTCGATGAGGTTAACTAGAAAATGAGTCCCTTCAAACCAGTATCACAAGGTTCATATGTTACTGTCAAAAAACAAAAACAGCTGCAGGGTAGAGGAATAGATTAAAAGAGTTCATCATATTATGGTATAAGGGTGCTGAGGCAGAAGGATTATGATCTTAAAGCCACACTGAACTGTATAGGAAGACCCCATTGTGGTGATATTTTGTTGTACTCTAATAAAAAAATTTTTTTTTTCAAGACAGAGTTTCTCTGTATAGCTTTGCGCCTTTCCTGGAACTCACTTGGTACCAGGCTGGCCTCGAACTCACAGAGATCGCCTGCCTCTGCCTCCGAGTGCTGGGACTAAAGGCGGGCGCCACACCGCCCGGCTGCACCACCACCGCCCAGCGACTCTAATAAAATTTGCCTGAAGATCAGAGGACAGAGCTAGCCAGAGTTAGCCACGAGGTCAGGCAGTGGTGGCACACACCTTTATCCCAGTACTTTGGTCACACACCTTTAATCCCAACACTAGAAAGGTTAAGACAGGAGTGATATGGCTGGCAGAGAAAGAATATAAGGTGGGAGGAGAGTGGAATTCAGCATTTTCAACTGAGGACTCAAGGATTCCTGGAGCTGCAAAGTGAAAAGTGCTGTAGCTTTTCCTTTCTCTCTGATCTTCAGCATTTAGCCCAATATCTGGCTCTGGGTTTTATTATAAGACCATTTAGGATTCATGCAACACCCCATCTCATTAATAAAAAAAGTCTTGGAAAATTTTTAAAAATCCCATTATACAATATATGTGTGCTTTATAATAAGCATCAATTAAGGTATAAATCAATTACAGCAGTGATTGTGAAAACTCATCCAACTGCTTGGAAATTAGACAACACATTTATGAGCATTCAAGAGTAAAGGAAGAAATCGTGTATGTGTAGGCATATGTTTTATAAATTCTTTCTGACCCCCATAATATTGCAACTTCTTCTGTTTTTATGACTGTACCAATCAAAACAAAGCAATCAAAATAGTGATTTTGTAAAACCAAGATCAAACAATTTCCATGTTTCTTTCTCATTTCTTTCTGTGTGTATATGTATGGCATGCATTCATGTGTGTATCATATTCACATTTGTGTAGGTGCATATGTTTGTGCAGGTACCCAGGTTGAAGCTGGGTACCTTCCTTAATCACTCTCCATCTGATATATTGAAGCAGAGTGTTCTCACTTGAACCCAGAGCTTGCTATTGAGATGGTCAAGTTAGCTTGTTCCAGGGATCTCTTATCTTTACCATCCACACAGTGAAATTACAGGTAGACTTCCATGTCCATTTAACATTTAAATGATTTCCCTTTCTCAACAGCCATTCATTTCCAGTAAGTCTTTATCTAGAGGTGGGTCCTTGTAGAATTTCTCCCATCCACATTTGCATGTCAACTGGTGTTATTATTGTGCATGGTTATTTAGGTGACCATATTGTTGAGATTTCATGAGTGCTGCTTATATGCCGTATATAAAAGACATTATCTCACAACAGATATCCTGGTCTTCTGACTATTACGATCTTTCTTGGCACAACCATATCTGAATGGAATGGCAGAAGTCACAAAGCCAGCAAGCACAGCTGCTTGACAAAGATCCAGCAAAGCTGAACCACAAGATGACTGCCATGCCACCTTTGGTTTCATCTCCACTTGTTACATACTTGGGGCCCTTTTAATATTGTACAATTGAGGATATTGGGTTGATGGAAAATTCCTTATGAATCATTAATGCCTTCTCCCAGGAATGCTGCTTCTAAGCTTCCCCAGAAAGTCCTGAACATACTATTCTCCCCACTTTGAGGGAGATATCGTTATCTACTTGAAGGTCTTCCTTATGCCTTTGAGGTTGTGACACACAAAGAAGAAGCCAAGGGTCTCTTTATGAGGCTATGAGACATTCTTGAAACATCTGTCCCTGTACTTACACTGGAACAAGATATTCAAAACAAAGTAATTTCAAAAAGGTCAACAAGATTTGTGTGGCTAGAGGAATTGTTCGTAGTTCAGATTACAGGCCTCTTTCCCACTGTACACTCAGACAATTGCATAGCATACAACTCTGCCTACATAGAGATACATTGATGAGCAAAGTATGGAGTGGAAAGATGATAAAAGTATGAGATGTTATACTGCTGTGGGAAAGGGACAATAGTAGATTATCCTCAAGGATCTGTGACTTTACCAGCCACTGGTAGTTGACTAGGTTTACAGTACTAGGCATAGATTCCCTCCTCTTCAGTAGGTCCAATTAGACAGCTGATGGTTGTACCCAAGATAAAAACGACACCACTGAATCCTTGCACACCTTGCTGGACCTGTCATTGTTTCATTTCATAAGCTTTGCATCAGGGTGAAACTATTGGTTGCTTTCTTCATAGATAGATTGGAGGGCATCATCCGTTACTATGAGAGGCATTCCTCAGAGAAGCCTTTTGGGTCAGTTTCAACTCAGTTCCCCTAAGTCCTATGTTCAAAGTATGTGGTTTCTTAAATAATGGGGTCTTACCTTCAGGTTTTGGAAGGCAACCAAGGGCAATGGCAGTGGCCTATATTGTTCGGGGAGTCTCTTTGATGCCCCTGACCAACAACTCCAAGGGAGATGTCCCATGCCTGGCACTGGGGTTTTTGTTAGATGGTCTATAGTTCTTGAGGAAGCATTATTACCCCAAGTAGTGTAACTTCATTCAAAACATATGTTGTATACATGTAAAGTCATATATATTATGTGTGTGTCTTAGGTAAACATAAATGAATATTTATCTATGGCTTTCTCAAATATGGTTAGTATTATTTATCTTGCTCCTTCACTCTCCCTGTGTGTATTCCCTTTCTACCCCTCCCCAGTAAAATCCCCACACACCTATTTATTATCATTCCTCCTTAAAGCACTTGTGAGCAACTCTACCCCCTCTAGAGTACTTCCTCCCAGGCTTATTTAACTTGGTTTCAGTTAGTTACACCAGGTTATATTTACATCTAAAGATTTGGAGGCAGGATCCACAAATAAGAGAGAATATACAACATTTGTCTTTCTGAATCTGGATCCCTTCATTAAATGTTATGCTCTAGCCCTATTCATTACCTGCAAATTTCTTGATATCATTTTTTGCAGATAAATAATATTTCATTGTATATATTTACCACATTTTTGTCATTTAGTCATCAGTTAAAGGACATTTAAGTTGTTTCCATTTTCTAGCTGTTGTGAATAGATCAGCAATGTACATGGCTGAGCAATTATCTGTGGAGGAGGTTATCAAGTCATTGAGGCACATGCCAAGGACTGGTATAGGTGGGTCGTATGGTAGTTCTACGTTTAGCTCTTGGGGAGTTCTCCACTCTGCTTTCCATAATGGATGCACAAGTGTGAAATCCCAACAATGAAGGGCTCCCTGCATTTCTCCAGCACTGTTTGTCAGCTGGGTTTTTTGTTTGTTTGTTTTTTGACCTTGGCCATTCTGACTGAGGGAAGTTGAAATCTCAAAGAAGTTTAACTTGCATTTCTCTAATTACTAAGGACCCTAAATACTTTGTAGTAATATGCTAATAAGACAAAAGAGGGAAGTTTCTCTGTTACAGAGAAAACTTCTAGGCACAAGAGCAGAAGCAAGATGGGTTGTTGCGATCATATCCAGTACAATGACAGGTATCTGAACAAAGAATAAACCCAAATCATCCCATCACCCTAGTGGCTAAGACTAAGGAAGCATCCTGTGAACAAGTGTAAAAGTGACAGACCTATCCTAACACAATAAAAGACCTTCTCCTAGGATACCAAGACAGTCAGCCAATAATCTGACTGTCTGCAGGAATAGAATTCAAAGCCTATTGATGTCAGGTAAAGACGTATATCAGAAAAGAGTCTGGCACATTATAAAAAATGTCATTCGCAATGTCAGGTATAATCAAAGTAAAAGGCCTATGAAGAAGCAATAAAATGTGATGAAACTAGGGTGAAACATAGTACACAGAAATAATTAGTGCAATGCCACACATTGGGGAATTAACAGACAAAGGCTGTTACACAGTTACCGTACGTGTATTTAGTGATATAAAAGAAAAGTGATATTGAGAAACAAGGGATATCAGAAGAGAAATAAAACTTCAAAAACAAAAGAACATTCCAGGCTTCTCCAATCATTAAAATATAATGTGCATCTGTCTCTTTCCTTAAGAATTTATTCAACTAGGCCTGTCAATCACCTAGAAAAACAGTCCCACAGGCAACTGCCCCAGAAATTTCAAGACCCGTATAAAGTCCTTTTTCTAATGTAAATCTGAGCAGCATTCAGTCTCAGGGGTGCTCCACTCTGAAATCCTAGTTTCTGTACCACAATCTCTAATAAAGTCTACCTTCTCCACTAAAAAAAAAAAAAAAAAAAAGAACTACAACTACATAGAAATTTAGACATGTAAACGACAATGACAGACAGATTTATCTCCACTGGCTAGACTGAAGACACAATAGGATCTATAAATTTGATTTCAGGTCACCAAAAATTATATGTTACAGGGAGTTGAGATGGGAGAGAGGAGAGGGGAGGGGGAGGGAGGGAGGAAGAGGGAGAGAGAGAGAGAGAGAGAGAGAGAAGAGAGAAGAGAGAGAAGAAAAATACATTGAAGAAAAATAATAACCAAAAAGTCTCTAAACATGAAAACCTTAACTCACCAATGAACAAGTCTGATGAATCTAAATTCTAATGAGTCAAGTACACACACACAACACACACACACACACACACACACACACACACACACACACACACACTTCAGTACATCATCATAGCTGCACTGAGAGAATCTGAGAATTGGAGGCATTGGATACAAAGAGCAAGAGCAGCCACGGATAAAAACTTTCCCCATTCCTGTGTGTACTACAGTAGTGACCACAGCCAACTAATACATCAGGAAAAGGAAATTACATTCATATGTGTTACAAAGGCAAACAAAAAAGGGAAAGTTTTAAGTGTAAATGTATCTACAGATAATTGTTTAGCAAATCCCAAGAGACGTATAAAATAGTTCCTAGAACAACAATCTCACAATACAAAGACAATATGAAAAACCAATCATGTATCTATACAGCGCAGCACACACTGTAACATAATATTTTAGATTAGAATGTATAAGAAACATTTTTTTTTTCAAAGACAAGGTTTCTCTGTGTAGCCCTGACTTTTTTGGAACTGGCTTTTTACACCATGCTGGCCTTAAACCTCAGAGATCCACCTGCCTCTGCCTCCAAGTGCTGGAATTAAAGGTGTGAGCCACCACCACCCAGCAAGAATAAATTTATTAAAAGATATGAAATGTGTACACATTATAAATTGTAGACTATTGCTGAGATATTTAATAAAATATGTAAATATGGCCATCTAAATAAATGAAGAAATATACTATGATCATGGATTAACATTGAAGTATATTGTTTCTCTCAAAGTTATCCACAGATTCAGTGTAATTCTGAGCAAAACTGTAATAGGTAGGCCTTTTTAAAAAAATAGAACTTGACAAATTGTTTCAACATTTATATTCAAAAATCAGAGGCCCTAAGGCCCTAAAATATTTTAGAATACCTTTGAAGAACAAAGCTGTGAGATTCACACTATTAAACATGAAGACTTCTATAAAAAAAAATAACCAAACTAGTGATGAATTTAAAATGATAAGAATGAAAAAAGAGAAAATAGGACAGAGTGGCTCAGAAATGGGTCAATATTTATATTCATCTATTTATGTGTAGATATATATATTCATTTTTTTACCAAAATGCTAAATCTTGTTATACTATAAAAAGTTAAATTTTGGCTCCCACTTCATCTTATGATAAAAAAATTAATATTAGATAGAGCTAAAGTCAAAGCTAAAACTTGAATGCATCTATAAGCAAATAAAGGTCAGCATCCTTCCAACCTTGGCAAACTTGTTTTTAGGAAAGACATCTATGAGAAGTGTAAAAAGCAAAAGAAGAGACTCCACAAATCAGAGCATATCAAAATCCAAGTTTCTATTTAGCAGCAGGTAATATACACTGGGAAATGAAATACCATGTCAAGTCAAAGTCATTTGAAATTATGAAACAAATCACTGAAAATGTTCAGATGGATCCTTAGTAATCCTATAAAACAGTGTGAAGCTTTGCTCCTGGCCTTTTTATAAGTAGGTCAACTTATTCATGCAGGTCTCTTCCTTCTGGTGGAAATGGCCATAAAAATCTTCTATAATGAGACTAAAGGAGTGGGTATGCCTTCCTGTAGTAAACAACAAAGTTGAGGAAAGATTGGAAGAGATACTTACTCAAACGCACACAAATGACTGACAGCATGTCTAAAAGGTTCTCTTGTGAATGTCAGACCGTGGATAAAGCCAGAAAGAGTCATTCTGAAGCAAGTTCCCCTTCACTCCAACTAGAATGGCTGATGTAAAAACTGGGTGATGACAAGCAATGGGAAGAATGGGGATCCATTGCTGCTGGTGAAGAGGCATGTTAGCAAAGTTTGGGGGTTTCCCATAAAGTGTATCATACAGCTCCTCGGAGGCATAAGATCTATGTCCACCTACATGAGAGTACACACACATACACACCCACAGAAATCACCCGTACAAGGAATCTGTATTAGTTCTATCCATTATGTCCCTAAAGTGGAAATTAAAATGGATAAACAAATGGTGATATAGTCATGTAACAGAAAATACAGGAATAAAGATGAAACATTAATACCATGAGTTGCAAACCATTAAGAAAAAGGAAGCCAGGACACATACAGAATACAGTATTACTCCAATAGTATAAAATTCAAACAGCCAAACAAAATGTTAGTTTTGGAAACCAGACTAGCTGCCTATGGGAGAAGATAGGAGTTGAGTCTGAATTTGCTAGATATTTTTTACATTTCAGCTGAGAGATGCTTACAGGAGTGTGTACACTCACCACAATTCCACAGATCTTTTATCTAGGATCTGTGCAATGAAAATTTTATCTCAGAGAATTGTAGGAATTTTTATAGATCATTTTATTATTCAGGAGGTATTTTAAAATCAAATATATCATAATATAAAATAAATATTGCATGGGTAGACCTTGGCAGTACTGAGCTCACAACTGTAGGTGATAATTAGTATCAACAAAAGATTGGGCATGTGGAAAATGAGAGTCTATTCACAAGGAAAAGTTAGAAAGTCTGTTTTGACTCGTGAAGGCCAATTACAACCGAAGTTGAGTCTATAAATACCTGCACTTATTTCAGATCTTCAATAACCTGCAAGTCTGGATTTCAGTCCCTGAAATATCTTACTATAGAGCTCAGTCTACTGGTTACTACAGTTTGCTAGATAACAATGATTCCCAACCACTGAATGCATATTGACTGCACTTGATACATGAAACATGGTTAAGTATTTTAAGCAATTTCCTAACCTTCTGAACTGATTTCTGCCTAAAGAAAAGGTTTGTATGCCGTGTGGCTCTGATGTGAATTTTGTGGAAAATAAAATTTGTAGGAGCTATTTGGCATGTGATAACTAAAATCTATCATGTAGAAAAAGCATCTCAACTTAAATAAGTTTAGTGTTTCCTTGTTCTTCAGGGTCTCAGACTATGATACTATGATTAGGTATATGCTCATCTAAATGTCACACAGAACTATTGTTGAGATGAAATTTATCTGTCCAATACAAGAAAATTTTAACAATAAAATGACATCTTCACCTTTCAGACAAATTTTAAAAAAAAAAGTATTGTGTAGAAATGATCATTTCCTGGAGTGTTTTAATCTTTTACCCTTGTTTGTTATTCTAATATCTACTGACAATGTTGCCATCGACCTAAACAGCCTGTACAGGTCTTCCCAAACATACAAAACTCCATCTTTCTAACAGTAACAGATCTTTTTCACAAAATTCTACTTTGAAAGAAGAAGAACATTGAAGAGGTCATTCTATTTATTCTTGATGGGATTTAAAGATCAAATATGTACAATATGGAGATTAAGGGTATTCTCCTCTAATAATCTTATGTGTGTCTAGAAAAAAAGATATGGTTAAATAAAAGTGCTTCAGAAGAGCCAATGAGTATTAATCTCATTAGCCAGTTCTTCATTTCTATGACTTGTAATTGACATAATCACATTAGGCACCATCCCAGATGAACATTCCATGCTTTCCTTTCAGCCAATTCTGTTTATTTCGCTCTGTGTCAAAGCTTTTCATCCAATTAACGCAGCCAAAAGAGCATTTTTGTATTTTATAATCTTTTCTCTACTTTCCCTCTTTTTCCCCCCAAGACAGGGTTTCTCTGTGTAAGAGTCCTGGCTGTCCTGAAACTTGCTTTGTATACCAGCTGGTCTTGAACTCATAGATATCTGTCTGCCTTTGCCACCACTGCCCAGGTTTCTTCCCTTTTTTTATTATATTTTATTTGCGTGCATGGGTGTGTGCGTGTGCGTGTGCGTGTGTGTGTGTGTGTGTGTGTGTGTGTGTGTGTGTGTGTGTGTGTAGTATGTGTATGTGCTTATGTGATCAGGTAGATATGAAGGCTAGAGATTGTACATCAGTGTCTTAACTAATTACTTCTCTATTTTAAATTTTAAGGCAGGGTCTTTCAAAAGACCCTAAAGCTCAGTGGTTTAGCTAGGCTGACTGGCAAGCAAGTCCCAGGGATCCCCCTGTCTCCACTTTCCTGGTGCTGCGATTACAGGCATGCATTGCCTGCTGACTTTTTAGAGTTCTACAGGTCTGTACTCGAATCCTCATACTGACAAAGTGAGCACTTTACTGACCGAGAAATCTTTGGAATCCTTTTATTTTGTTTTTCTTACTTTGAGACAGGGTTTTGCCATGTAGCCCAGATTAGCTTTAAACTCAGTATCTTCCTGTCTCCGCCTCCAGAGTGCTGTAATGACAGGTGTGCAGTATTTACAAGGAGTTTTGTGGTTTTGCTTTTGTTGTTTACAGATGGATTCCAAGTAGCTAGAATAGTATTTGGCATGTTGTTGGTGTTATAATGTTGACTAAGTGAGTAAAAGAAGGAGTAAGTAAGGAATGAGGGAATTTTTTGAAGGCTACAAATTGTCAAGGAGACAGTTTTGATTCTGGCTTAGTCATACCTCACTTGGGCCCTATGGTTCATTGATAAAACATATATATCTTTAGAGTTTTTCTGGATCTATATACATAGTCTGCTGGATGTTCACAGTTGATATCACAAGTATAAAAGGAACATAAATAAATAATGTAAGTTAGGAAGAGTACATCAGAGAAAATATCTTTCTGACATTTGTAGATACTTTATGGACACTTATTATTTTCTCATGAAGTTTTCTTAAGTCTTTTCAAAATTCAGATATTTGTCAAGTTTTGTAGGATACATGAGCCAATGATAGAAAATACATATTGAGTTCTGATAAAACAAGGAACCATATCAACAAAATAAGCAATGAAGAGAGCTGCTCTCTGAGAAACTCAAAACTTTGTAAGTCTGATTATTTTCAGTGGATTCCTATATAGTTACATTTCTAGCTTTTGTCACTTCTCAGAGTTATTTATGTTATTTAATCTGCAGATGTGTACAAGACTGTGAGACATGCATATTGAAAATTGTGGCTTTGACAACGGTTACTTGCTTTGTACACAGTAACATTGCAAATGCATTAAATTCAGATAACCCAAGAGAAATCACAACTATAAATTTCATTTGCCAGGGAAAAAATAGACAGCAGCATTTCTTTATTTCTTTTTTACCTTTCTAAAACATTTAATCTTTTATGATATTGAAGAAAAGACTTCTGTTTTTAAAGCAACCATGGTGGAAGTCATTTATGTACACGATAATGCAATGCCGGCAATGAAATCTTTATTTTTTTTTTAAATAAATGTATTCAGTTTTATGCATATGAAGTAACTGAGAAAATAGAGATGAAAGAAATCATAGCTTCTTTAGAATTGAAGTCTTTAAATTTTTTGCTTAGCCATCTTCTGCTGCCGTGTGAGTGAGTGAATACTGTGGGGTTTGATTACAGCCATACCACACATCACAACAGCTAACAATGTGCACTCTCTCTCTGTCAGAAGCTCTTCTACAGCATTACAGTGCTAGCTCATTATGAAGTGGCGAGTTTAGTGTCTCACTCATGGATTAATAAACTGAATGAGAGACATATAGGGTTTGTGGTTTTCAAGAGCCAGTAAGTGGCAAAGAATTTTGAGACCTGTAATTCACAACCTTGACTGCCCTTCTGTACTGTATTGACCCACACCTTGACCACAATCTGATCTCTGTCCTTAAAGTTCAGTTTAGAGTCGCCAGCAGACAAAACAGAGTCCCCTCCCTCGTTATTTATGACCACAGCTTTCCAAATGCAAGTTGATACTTGTTTCTAATTCATATTCATAAGATTACCAGGGTCTTTTTTGTTTGTTTGTTTGTGTTTGGTGATCATTTACACTGAAAAGATTTGAGGGGTTGCTAAATGCTTAATGAGAAGGCCACAGCTATAGATACAGTTCAAATGCTGGACGTGGTGTATCTTCCTCATGTAATCGTATCATTCATTCATTGGATGATGATGCTAGAAGGATGAATTTCAAGTTAGAGATTAGTATGTACTAATGAAGTAGGCTTGGAGATTGGCATAGGGCTATGCTTGGGTCTAATGATGGGGATGGGGGATAAAGATGGATGGGTGACATGATGGAGATGAGGACAGAGATGAAAATGAGGATGGATAAGGATGGAGATAAAAATGGGGACAAAGAGAGATGGAGATAGAGTTGAGACTTAGAAACTGTAGGGTTTTGAATGAAAAATGTCCCCTGGGTTCATTTATTGAACACTTGTCCCTAGTTTGTGTGTGCTGTTTGGGGAGGTAATGGAATCTTTAGGGGTGTGAGCCTTGCTGGAGGAAGTGCATCAGTGGGAAAGGACTTACGGAGTCTATCACCTTGCCCCACCTCCAGCTCACTCACTCTGCTTCCTTTGCATGGTTGGGGATGTAGTCTCTAGTTTTATTCTTTGGCTGGCTGCTGCCATTCCTCCACAGCCTTTATGGACTCTCCCTCTGAAACTAGAAAGCCCAAATAAAACTCTTTCTTCTTAAATTGCCTTTGATCATAACATTTTTGTCACCTCACCAAATGTAACTAGTTATAGAGATAGAGGGGCATGAGGATGAGGATAAGAGATGGTGATTGATTGAGATGGATATAGAGATTAGAATAGAGATAGATTATAATATGGGGATGGGGATAAAGACAGAGATATATAGGGAGAGATTATGTGGGAGAAGGTGGTGGGACAGATGAGGGAAGGAGGACACTATGAGTCAGTGGTTCTCAACCTTCTTAATGCTGAACCCTTTAAATACAGTTCTTCATGTTACAGTAGGCTCCTATAATAACATTATTTTGCTCCTAGTTCATGAATGTAATTTTGCTGCTGTTATGTTGTAATATGAATATCTGTGTTTTCTGATAGTCTTAGGTGACCCCTGTAATAGGATCATGCAACCCCCAAGGGGTTGCGTGCAGCCCACAGGTTGAGAACCACTGTTATAAATAGTTTTATCCTCATCTGCCAATGTTTTTTATTTGTTTATTTGCCTGTTTTACCTTCCTAAAATGAAATCTGCATGAAGGCTCTGGTTATTTTGTTTCCTTTACTCTTGCATCATCTGGGTCTAGATAACAACCTAATATAAAGTGGGCATAAATCCTGGATGGGTGGATGAATCAATGATGAAGTATTTTGTATTTGTTGCCCTATTCCAGGTGCTTTCCTAGGTCATGTGTGTTTTTTTTTTTAAATAATCATACCGTCCATCTAGCATGTGAGATAATAAATCAAGAAAAACTCACCTGATTGGTGTGAAAGTTTTTACACTACCATCAGAGCAGAAATTCAAGGAGTGCCTTTGAGATGCTATTGTCTTCACACAGCCACAAGAAGGAAGATAGCCCACCCTGGAAGGTTTAGGAACACCTTAGCAGACACCTGAAGAGATATCACATAGCTAAAATAAGGAGGGAGGGTGTCCCAGGTGAAGGGACACAAGAAAAGAGGAAGGAGATGAGGATGCATAAATGGTTCAGGCAGCACAAAGGAGACTGGTAATATCTACAGTTTAGTTTTGAGAAAATGGAAACTCAGAAAAGTATGTAAACTAGGGACACACAAAATCAAGATTGAAATGCAGATTTGACTGCCTCAAATGCCTCATCTTTTCCATTATGCTGTATGTGTGACTCACAGACTAGAATCTCCCAGCATACCAAGAACTCCCCTCCATTCTCTGCAAACACTCTATGATGGAGGATTGGCGTCTGTTTATCCAGTGCTGTCTACTGAGACAACGTGTATCTTACATTTACCTCTTAGCCACCTTGACCATCTATATATGACTCCATCTATGTCTTTTCTGGCCAAACAAACTACAATTTGCCTAAGTTGTCAAATGTTTTTCTAACTCTCTATTTAGCATTTTTATTTAATCACCATCTTTCTGTGCTCTAGATTTTCTGCCTGCCCTTTACCTCTGTGTTCTCAGCAGGTATCTCATATAACTGGGACATAATGGTCTGCTCAGCTGAGAAGGGAAGCACTCTCCCAATCTGTCCTACAAGCTAATAATGTCCATTGCCCAGGGAATGGCCTCTAACAGATTGTCTCCATTTGACAATTTAAATTCTTGCCATCAACTGGACCTCAGGATGCTTTTCTATGATAATAACATACCAAGAATTTAGTAAATTCTTCTTGGCCATTGGTCTCCCATCTAGCAACAAAGATACCAGGATTTGGAGAATTGGGGGCCCAGCTTTGGCCCACACTATGTAGAATTCCTTAGTCATTCTAAATCTAGTTTCCTAATGTGTGCAAAATAGGAATAGCAATAGTGAACCTGCCTATTTCATAATCGTGTGTGGAGTGTATGTATAATGTCTGTGTGCACGTTCTGTGTGTGTGTGTGTGTGTGTGTTTGCGTGCGCACACACATGCGCACACGCACACACACATGCGCACACGCGCGCGCCGCGCGCACATACACACGCACATTTGGAAGCCAGAAGTCAACCCAGGTATTTTACTTGATCACGTTGAGACAGCTCTTTCATTTAACCTGGATATCACCATTTCTGCTAGATTGTCTGGCCAGCAAGTGCCTGGGTTCTGCTTATTTCCATACCCCCAATACTGGGGTTATAGGCATGTACTACTATACCCAATTTTTATGTGGGGGCTAGGGTTTCAAGCTCAGGTCCTCAGGCTTGTACAGGAATTCTTTACTCTACTGAGCCATCTCGCCAGCCCTCCTAATGTTATTATGAGGAACAAATGAGATAGTATGTGTGACTCCCTTGTGAGCTACAAAGCATAGTACATAGAAGTTGTAACATTGTTGTCAGCACAGATTGAGCTATACATGGGCATTTTTTCATTTCCCTTATCAGCCCTACTTCAAGCAAGAATGAAGACTTGTCTGAGATGAACATAGAAGGCATGTGCTGAGATCAGCCACACCCCCACACCCTCAGGACTGTCTTTATTTTGAAAGAGTCAGTGCAGAATGGCAACAACCCAGAATGCAGAGAATTTGCCTAAGGAGTCCAGTAATGCCCTTTCTGGACTTCTCATGTAAAAAGAGTTGAGACAGTCGATCCTTCTACTTCAATGATATCTTAATATCCCAAAGGTTAATTTAGAATTGAAATTAACAGATATAAATGGTTCAGAAGACGGTATCAGGCAGGAAAGGGTTTTGACTACTGGCATCAGCCAGAATTATAACACAGTGTTTTGTTGGGATTATAACAGCTGGAGCTGCAGAAGCAATTCACCTTAGAGAACTAAAAACTTGTAAGTTTCTTTTTGTCTGAAAACTAATGCAGGTGAATAAAAATTTTCTTCCATCCGGTGTCTCAAGGAATCTAGGCTCCTTCCCACTGGAGCTGTTGATATCTCAGCATATGGCTTTCAGACTTGCCACCCTGAGGGGAATGTTTTGTGTGAAGACAGCAGTGTTCAAAGACGTCAGCTTTGAATGTCAAGGTAGCACTCCCTCACCCCCCACTCATACTCTTTGGTTAGAAACATAGTATGGCTCTCTTCCTTCCAGAGTCTCTGGTGATACGCCTTCTTGTGTTGCTAGGATGCTACAGAGATGCAATAAGAGCATGAGAGGTCCTCTACATCTGGCTCCACCTATCACTGAGCTAAGTTAGGTTTCTTTGTAATACAAAACAAAACAAAAGTTTCTCCCCTATGTGGCCATTGTTGTTACATTTCAAGCAGTGAACACGAACACTGATATGTATTCTCTGGTGCTGAATAAGTGTAGTAGTTGGTGCTGTGTAATAGTGTTTTGTTATTGATGAAGAGCTTGGTCTGATAGTTCTTAGTGGTAAGACTGTAGCACAAATCTTACAAGGTCTTATTAATAATAACAAACCTGGAGCTGGGTTTGGGGGTGAATGCTGGAAGATCAGAGAAGCAAAGCCACAGCCACCTCACCTTGCCAGCTTCTTCAGCTGATCCTGTTTCCTCAGACTGGAAGGCCTCTGAGTCCTCATCCAAATGGATCTTCAGCTGAACTGTGCTGCTCAAAAGCCTAAAAGCTTAACCAGGCTCTAGTCCTCATCCCAAACCTTAAATACCTTTCTGTTTTCTGCCCTCACTTCCTGGATTTAAAGGCATGTGTCACCATGCCTGGCTGTTTCCAGTTGTGGCTTTTGAACTCAAAGAGATCCGTTGGATTGCTAGGATTAAAGGCGTGTGGTGCTACCATTTCTGGCCTCTATATCTAGTGGTCTGTTTCTGTTTCTATAACCCCCAGATAAGTTTTTTAGGATCACAATATTTTGGGGAACACAATATCACCACATAAGAAACACTCCATATACTCCCCCTTGAATTGCTTGGGACATTCCTCAGCATAGAAAGTCTCATTACAGGAAGCTTTGAGCCTTTCCCAACAACTACTAAAACAATAAGCATCTTATGTCTAAAACTCTCCCCATTATGATGCTAACTCTCCTATGATACAAATATATTTTATCCAATGTCCAGATGTATGGTACATTTACAAGGTGAGATCTCAACTTCTGTAGGCTTGTCATTCACTGAATGAGACAGAGTAGTCTGATCTTTTCTCAAGCAACTGTAGTTTGCATTTGAAGCCATCTAGAGTTTTCTTGCTATAGTTAACTCAGTTAGCCAGTAAGGTGAAGCAGATGTACCTGGAAGGCAGAGAAACCCTCAGCTCTGGCCACTGATTCAAGACGTTCAGTGAAAAGGAGGGGAGACTGATTGATCCTCTATGTCCCTCTTATCCATCCTGTGGTTTGGATTCCACCCTTCTGTGAGGCCAGCATTTGCAATTCTCTCTAATCTTATCAAATCAAAATATGGAGTGGAACCAAATTTCCATTCTTCTGTCTTCCCACTGGGAAGGCTGTGAGAGATGAAGTACAAGTGAGGGGTCAAAGGTGATATTTGAGGCAAGCATCCATCAAATGGTGAGTTAGGGCATAGCATAATTACTTCCAGATTTATTATGTATTTGGCCTTTGCTAATAGAGAGCTTAGCCATAATCCTCTTACATTGATTAGCCATATATCCTTTTTTAGGCCAAGTGATTAAAAATAATTTCTCAGCTTGTTTTATCAAAAGAATCTAAGAGATGAAGGCAAGTCCTCCTTTCCCAGGCACAGCTAAATGGACAGAGACAATCAGAGGAGTGTGAGAGTCCTGGAATCTTTAGATTAGATTAGAGAGGCTGGTGAATTGGGAGGAAACACACAGAGAGGGAACAGCTTGCCATCTGCAAACACACAAAAAAAAATGATGAACTACCTTGATCCCCAAGAGCAGACATTGTGAATTACTATGGAAATATTTGCAAACCCCCAGGCAAAAGCACAGACTCAAGGAAGATGTATAACTCTTCCAAAACCTTTTGCTGGGTGAATCCATAAAGGGCCTACAACTTTTTAACTCTCTCTAATTGGTCTCTGTTAATCTTCCTTCCTAACTTGAATTTAAAAAGTGAAAAGCTTTGGTTAAGAGAGAAAGTGATATTTTTGTCTTTTGTGTTCTTACACTGTTGACGACTCTTACTCCAAATATGAGAGGTGTGTGTGTGTGTGTGTGTGTGTGTGTGTGTGTGTGGTGTGTGTGTGTGTGTGTGTGTGTGTGGGTGAGTCTGTACACATATACTTACTCTCTGTCACTCCTTCAATGAGTTCTTCCCTTTTCTGTTTTCATCTACATCATACTCCTTTTGAACAATCTGTACTGCTTTTTGTTTTTTCAGTGCTCAGGGTGAATCCAAGGCTTTTACATTCTAAGCAAGCAATCTATCATTGAGCTTCATCCCGATTCTCCAACTTTGTGCTTTTCTCACCTAAGTTTCTGCCATCACAATCTTCTTTACATACTAAATGACATATTTAATTTGAAACCCCATAAAAAAACCAATATACCTTCATGAAATAAATCATAAAATAAACCAATATACCTTCATGAGAAGGTGTTCAGTTGTGATATCCTCGGGTCTCTGTCTCAGACATAAAATATGTTAAGTATTTGCTGAATAGATAAATAAAATAACTTAGTATAGTTATTGCTCTCATTCGGGTATATGTTAAATTTGTACCCAGGGCCATGTCCTGGAAGGTTGCTCCACAGAATGATAATGAAAGATTGGTAATGGACCTTGAAGAGGTGGTTTTGAATGGAGATGACAAAATCATGACTATCCCTATGAAGAGATCAGTGATGGTCTCCTGGAGTGAGTTTGTCCTGAAGTAGTTCATCTGTTTCCTGGAGAGTAAGTAGATTATTACCAAAGAGCAAGGCTGGCCCCTCCATTGGTCTCTTACTTCCTCTTGTCCATATGAACTTTTCTTGCATGCAATTCTGCCATATGAAGCCAAATTGTAAAATAGAAATTAGATAGGGTTACCTGAGCTAATGGAACCTATATTCCTTATAAAGTAGAAAACCTTGGATTGCTACAAAGGACTGGTTCTAGAATGTGTAATTTATAACATATCCATGAAACAGCAAGTCCTTCATATCAAAATGGCATAGTATATATTCTCTTATACTTTGAATCACCTACTGGTTGTTTATAATAACTCAGACCATGTAAGTGCTGTATACTGTATTGTTTAGGGGAAATAAAGGGAAAGTCTGACGTGTTTAGTGCAGACTCTATTGTGGGACTGATCGCATGACAAAGTCAGCGACAAGGCAGTTTTCTCTAACTGGCGGCTGACAGCCACGGCCATTCCACCCCCATGTGTCTGATCTTGTCTACTTATGGTAGCTGCATCTTATGAAAACAGGACCCAAAGAAGCAAGGTTTGTCATTAACCTAACAGAAGTATGCTGTGTGCCCAACCTATGTGATGTTCTGTAAGCTTCTTGTACCTTTACATGCATGTCCTTCTTTAGGTGGGAAAATTTTTCCACTATGATTTGGCTAAATATATTCTCTGGGTTTTTGAGCTGGGTTTCTTCTCTTTCTTCTATTCCTATTATTCTTAAGGTTGGTCTTTTCATAGTGTCCCAGATTTCCTAGATGTTTTCTGTTAGGGAATTTTTTAGATTTAACATTTTCTTTGACTGATGAATCTGTTTCCTCTATCATGTCTTCAGTGACTGAGATTCTATCTTCCATCTCTTGTATTTTTGGGTCACCTAGCCCAGGCTTAATACATTGGGGGGGGCGCAGTTAGTCTTACTGCAACTTGATACGCCATGTTTTGATGATATCAGTGGGAGGCCTGCCCTTTCCTGAACAGAAACAGAGGAGGAGTGGATGGGGGGAGCATTTGGGGACAGCGGTGGGCAGGGGACAGAGATGGGGAGGATGGAGGGCAAACTATGACCGGGATGCAAAATTAATTAATTAGTTAATTAATTAAAAGAATGCTGTGTGCACAGATAAAAGAGCTTCCTGCAGTGAAACCAGGGAAATCTCCATATATTGTAAGTATAAACAAGGGATACAGATGGAGGGAGAGTCCTGCCCAATCAAAGATACTCACTTGGTCAAGGCCATGGACAGACTGAGGAGTTAGGAGAAATCTGAGAGCCCCAAAGAAGCCCATACACAGACAAAAGGCAATGCTCAATGTCCTGGAGAGGGTGACTGTCAATGCCATGGGGTTTGTAGCAGAATCTTATGGATAGGTGAGAATAATACAGGTAAAAGATGTTGAAAGCCTGAAGAAGACTGACAGGAAGAAATGGAAACAATGGATTCAAGAGCCAGGGCAGACAATGAGGCCCTTTCTTCTTCATTGAAATCTTGTTCAAGTGTTTTGTATGCTTGCTTACTTTTTGCATAATAAGGAATTTTCATATTTTATTTCACCAAGACTGCCGGTTTGAATTATCTGTGTACACTAGGAACCAAAATAACAAATTGGAATTACTATTTGTATTAGTTATTTTTCTGTTGCTGTGATTAAAAACAAACAAACAAACAAACAACAAAAACTATGACCAAAAGTAACTAAGAGAAGAGTTTATTTGGGCTTAAATTCAGGCACAGCAGCAGAAGCAGGAAACTAAGGAATCACATCCTCAACTGCAATTGGCATAGAAGTGAACATGATGTGAGGCTCTAAAACTCTCAAAGCCTGCCCCCAGGGATGAACTTCCTCCTCACAAACTCCCCAAACAGCACACCAAATGGAAACCAAGTGTTCAGTTGTCTAGGCCTGTGGGGGACATTTTCATTCAAACTATAATAGTCACAATATTTCAACCAGAAAGAGAAATAGACATGTAAGGACTGCAAAAGCCAAACATAATTTTAAATAGCTTTGATGGACAAAAATGGACTAGGTAGTCATCTATTACTTCCTGATTTCAATTTGCATTGACCTTCTCTTTAAAATATAAAGGACCTGGGGACAAAATGTTGGTCAGTTGGGGATAAGACATCGCCCCATGTGTAGTAGTAGCTCAGTAAAATTGTAACAAGTGAAAACATTAAAAAGTTCTCTTTTTAAATTAGTATTCTTGACCTTTAAAATATAACAGAAGCCAGGCATAGTGACACATGTCAGCACTGGGGCAGCAGAGCAGAGCAGAAGGATCTCTGTGAGTTCAAGATCAGCCAAGTTTACATAGTGAGTGCCAGTCATGGCTACATAGTGAGACCTGTCTTTCAAATTAATCAATTAATTAAAACAAAAATGCAAAAGAGATTTTTTTTCTTCCAACAAAAGTGCAGATTATACAGTAGAGACCAGTAGAGTAGCTCATTAAAATTGGGAATGTGTTGGGGTTGACGTTTCAGAACTCTATTCTCTATACATTTGCCTACACAGAAGCTTCTCATGGGAGTGTGTGAGATGTAAAGGCCTCATTGGACATAATTTTAAAAGGACTGCCTCCAACCATCACATCCCAGATCTCCACTGTACCTGATCCCCACATCCACTACTGTACCTGATCCCCACATCCACAGTAGCCTTAGCCATCTGGTTGAACCAAGTAGCTGTTCTTATGTAGACAGGATAACAGAGAGAAGACACTGCCACATTTGTTTACTACAGCTCCCTTGACCACAAGCCAAAAGACTAAGATGGAATGTAGGCTGGGTGGGATGTAGGCTCAGTGGATGTAGGATGGGTCAATATACATTTAACAGGACATTAAAAGAGCAGTCCACTTTGCCCCTTTTGAAACAGCCTTTTCCCATGTCTGGGGAAGTGTGAGAAAGAAATAGAAAGACTGACTGTGATTGGCTCAGTTGTAGGGGTGAAGAATTTAGACTCATTCAGACAGCATAAGAAACTTACTGGCCATGGTGCCACGGCCAGGCTGGAGTGCCGCTGGATGCTGCCCATTTCCTGCTGTCTTTCCTCCCTTGACAGACTGCCCCTCTCTATTGGTGAAATTATTAAGGCCACTCCACGTAGTTAAAAGGGAGGTTTATTTTGTGGACTCACAAATGAGGGATAGGCTACAGGGTCTGGGGAAGACGTAGCACAGTCCGGCGGTGTTCTCTGAAGAACTCTGTTCGTTCTACCTCCAGCATCCAGGGTCTGGGAACCAAGAGAGGGCGGCGCATCCGGATCTCGGGTCTTCAGGGCCTCTCTTGGCCCCGCCTTGTAGGCATGATAGTTACCGAAGGGGGGTTAGAACTTCCATACCAAAGCTGGAATGGCTACCCTCTACACCTCTCCATGTACTTCCCTCCATGAGACACTTCAGATTGGACATCTCAAATCTAAAAAAAAATCTGAAAATGTAGGTGAGACCCCATGTTTGAAACACTGAACTGACAGCACAAGTGGAAAAGCCCACACTTGACCTCACGTGACAGGTCACGGTTGTGTAGCAGTTTCTGTTAAAACCTTCCCTCTTGTGAAGACACGGGACGTTGAAGGCTAAGTCAGTCGCAGAATAGCTAATGTAAGAGCATTGCGTCCTGAAAGGAAGTTCAGCGAGTACACAACTCGGGAAGTAAAACTGGCCAGATTCACTAAGCCCCTCCCTCCAAGCACATAGAAGCTGTAAGGACTGCTGAGGGACACTCTCCGACAAGTTGAGCTACCCAGAAAAGGCTCAGAGTAGCCAAGAAGCTTGAAAGAAGCAGGGGCCCGCTGAGCATCCTGGAAGAGGCTCGGATGTAAGTGATACCTGGAAGGACACCCTCCAGCCTGTTGAGCGGTCGCTCCTGTGCAGTGTGCTCTAGGTCTCCAGCTTTTGTGAGCTGTCACCATGCCGGGGTGGGCTTTGGTGACGCAGCTGTCTCTGAGTTGTTTCTGCTGTAAGTAAACTATCACCCATATTCGCCTAAGTAACCCAAGAAAACTCATTGGTTCATAACATTGCTTCAGGAATTTGGTGATTCCTTACTTTGGTCTGTTGTCAGTTCCCTATCTGGGGTGAGTAGACATTTGTCCACATCTCCCCAGGAAGAGTGTCCAATAATAGTCAAAGCACAAATGTACTACTAGCCGGGGCGGTGGTGGTGGTGCACACCTTTAATCCCCAGCACTCGGGGGAGGCAGAGCAGGCGGATCTCTGTGAGTTCAAGGCCAGCCTGGGCTACCAAGTGAGTTCCAGGAAAAGGCGCAAAGCTACACAGAGAAACCCTGTCTCGAAAAACAAAAACAAAACAAACCAAAAAAAAAAAACAAAACAAAAAAAAAACAAATGTACTACTAACAGCATTGTGTAAAATTTATTCTCAGACTACATGGATGAGATGTGTGTTAAACATAGGAATCCCTATCCTGAAATAACTTTTTATGGATATGAAAAATATTTGGTGTTGCATATGGAAAACCCCAAGAAAGTACTCTGGGTGGCTGTCTAAGCTATACTGAGCCTCTGAGACCTGTCAGAGGGTTCTGTCCAACCATTCACAGACCTGTGGCTGTCCATGGATGGGCACTCTAGAAGGAAGAGTTCTACTGTGGAAGAGAAATGGACTGATATGGCAGACTAGGAATTTCCATTTCCTATAGAAGACCTACAGTCTCAGAATGCTAAGTATTACCATAGGTAAGGATGCTAGGTCAGCACAGTGAGAGGGAAGAACATATCCCTTCTCTGGGCTCATGGCCAGGGACAGGTTAACAAGAAAAAGAACAAACATTCTTTGTGTACTTTAAGTTTTACATGACACCAGAGCCTTCAGAAATGAGGACTCAAGAAACACTCAAACTTGTGTTTCTGTTCTGTTTACTGAGCAGTGTGCAGAAGTGTGGTTGGACAGATAGGGCCGGGTGTGATGATCTAATGGGATAAACTGAGGGGCTTTGTGGGTTCACATCCCCTCAAGACGGAGTTGAAATGGGAGTCACGAATTTTCTAGTAGCCAGCTTCAGGGAAAAGGGAGATGAGAAAGTCACAGAACTTCCTACCCTGCTATTTTCTAGCTCAATGTCCCCTATCTGGAGATAACCCACCCTGAAACCATCAGCACCTACTCATACACATCTTCCTGGTATGCATTCACTTCTTATCATAACCAAAGTGTCTTTTCAAGCATCTTGTATGCATAGTTTGAAATAATAAAGTTGGTCTCTCTCCCTACTTCACCCCCTCTCTCCCATACCCTATCTTGGCTTTGGTTAAATGAAAGATCATGTTCTTTCTTTAATGAAATTGGAGTTCAAAACTGAAGTAATATGTATATAGAAAGGGAAATAGCTGAATATAAATATTTCTGCTTCTTCTGGATTTACATTGCCTTGTGTTAGATAACGCTCTAGACAATCAGAAGGTGACAATGAGAACTAATTCTAATATTTCACTGAAGAACTATAAACAAATTATTATGAAAGTTCCAGAAATCTAACCCAGTTTGACACATCCTAACTGATTCATTAAGGCTTAATTTCCCACATAAGTTCAAAATAATCTTATTTAAAAACCCAAACAGATAGATATGATTAGAAGTTTATCTTCTGTTTCATGAAACTGTATTTCATTCTTACATCTTTAGTTTTATAATGGCAAAAAGAGTTGGCAGCTGTGGCTTTAAGAAGTATATCTAAAGGCAAATAATTGAAAACTTATTATACTTACAACTAGTATCTTGATATTCCTCAAATCAAAAGTCAGTAAGAGAGGAAATTACACTGTGCTGAAAATTTTCAAATTATAGTTTTATGGATTATGAAATTGAAAGATATGTACAAAGCCTCCTGAGAATTTCAGAATTTGTATTGGAAGCCATTCTGTGGATTCCATAAAACACTTCAAAGGTAGAAATTTTATGGGTCACTAAGGACTTCTGTGGAGCCCATAAAAGTTCAATTTCCATAAAATATCATGTTAATACATTTCCAGTTTATTTATCTTTGTGCTTTTCCTCTAGCTGTAATACAGCAATCACATCACCCTTTACTGTTCATGTTACTGTTGTAGGGTTATCCAAATGCAGATCTGCGGGTTCGTGGTATTTCATTTGCCCCTTTGAGGACCCTCAGTCCAAAAATAATATTTGAAATGGCACCGAGTCACAGGCTGGTGAAGCTCTCAGCCAACATAGCCATTTGTTGGGAGCAGATCAAAATAGACTTTCAAGTATTCCTAAATAAAAAGAATGCACAGCCTCTATAATTTCAGGAAGATTGCTCAGTGGTTACTATATCTACCTGTGTCTCTGTTTCTCTCCCTGGGTACACTGTGATGTCATTAGCCCACAGAAGTCTGGTTTCTCGTGTATTTTCAGGCCTATAAAATATCTTTGGAATGACCTTCCGAACTTTTTTGTGTGATAAAGAAAATTCAACAGATGTGATTAAGCCTAGGAAAACTGTTCCTTGGTAATCAATAGCAGAAGATGGTACACAGTTTGGCTAAAGTTGTCATGACAGAGAATCACCAACAGAATGGATCGAGTAGCATTAACAGGGGCTGGGGGGCAAGTGCTGGAGGCTGCTGGGTGGGTTCCTTCTGAAGGCTGTGAAGAAAGATGTTCCAAGCCACTGTCTTTGGCTTGTAGGTAGTTGATCATTGCATTAGTCAGTTTTACTGTCACTATACAAAATCTAGGAGACGATTAACTCATAATGATCTGTCAATTAAACTTTTGGCTCACAGTTCATGGTAGTTTCAAGTCAAGACCATTTGTCCCCATTGTGTTGGAACCCATGGTGCACCATATCACATAAGGAGTGTGCCACAGAAAGCCATCTATATCACAGGCCTGGAAGCAGAGAGAGGAAAAGAAAGAAGCCTGCAGCCCTCAAGTGCCCATCCACAGTGGCCTAGACTCTTCCAGGCCGCACCTTCCAAAGATCACATCATCTCTTAGTAGCACACACAGGCTTCCTACCTCCAAATTATATCACTGTCTTCTCCCTTGGCCCCTGCACAGTGTTCTCTCCATAGAGATCTGTTTCTGTGTTCAAATGTCGCTTTTATAAAGGTGACAATTATGTTAATGTTAACCCTGCTGATCTCATTTTAACTGGATCACTTCTGGAGATCCTCTTCAAATAGTCACATTCTGAGAGACTGAGATGAGGAAAAACATGAATGCTTGGGTAACTAATCTACCTATAATGAACACATTGACGTAACTATCTGATTGAGGGTGTTTTTAGACACCAACTCTTCATGCAGAGGAGAGAAAGAGGGAAGGCCCTGAGGTTAGAGGCTTTTGACACTTGTCTGACATGAGCTAACATCTAGTTCACGTAATGTCAGTGTCCACATATATTAAGCTAAAGAATCTAAGGATTAAATAATATGTGCTGTGGAAGTATATGGTCACTAAAATAGATGTATACTCAAACACAATAAACTGCCTCATTATTATTATTACCTTCCCTTCATCATAACTTTCCATAATAATACCTGTTATATTTATGTTAGTTACATAAAAAGAATTCTGTTCCTCTGTTCTATATAATCATCCCTCATTGTTATCTGAGGGGTTTGTCCTGGGACTCTTACGGATACCAAAATCTGTACATGCTTAAGACCCTTACATGGAACAGCATAGTATTGCATAGAAGTTACACACACCCTCCTATATGCTTTATCTCTAGATGAATGACTTGTAACAGAATGCAAACACTACATAAATAGTTGAAATTCTTCCTTGCTTTGTAAGTAACAGCAAGAAAAAAGATGTCTTTACAAGTTCAGGACCCAATGTTTTCCTAACTAGCTTTAGTCCTTGGTTGGTAGAATCTAAGAATGTAGACTTGTGTGTAGATTACCAACTGTACAAAGTGGTTGTGTGCCTCAAGAAACTCTGAATGGGAAGTACTGTGTACTCAGCCTGATATTGAAAAAGAGGCAGAGGGATGGTTTATCCCTAACTCCAAGGAATATAACTAATCTGATTCAATGTATGCCTTAAAATTTGTTTATCATGCCCATGATTGGGTCATGAGTTAAGTGGCCCATCTCCATTGCTCTGGTTTTCCCCTTCTGCACAAGAGAGAGTGACTGGCCAGTGGGCAGACTTTCATGATTCTTGCAATGGAGTCAGATCAGCACCTCCTCAGCAGAGTCAGCTAGTGACTCTGAGAGCAGAGAAAGAGGTGGGCACCCCAGCTTAGATCTTACTTATTTGTACTAATTATTTTTAATAGGAAAAAACTTAGGAAATAAACAATATCTGAAAGCAAAAGGAAAGAAATCATTTAGATCACAGTTAATAAACTTCATTCAAGTGTTAGGTTGAAACACAATGAATTTCACAATATTTAACCTTATCTCAGATACAAAATAGCCATTTCCTATAATTCAACTTAACTAAAAGAAAGAAAGAATTTGAAACTACAATGAGGTAGGTTATAGTGAGGTTGTTTCTACTGGCAGTAGATGAGCAAAGGCTTCCCTTGGACCCTCTACTGAAGGGAAAATAAAGTCACAATTTATCAATCTTGGGTCAGATCCTGTTTTCACACGGGGATATGTAAATGTTGTGAAAATCTATCTGTGATTATAACAAACCACAGAACCAGTACAGCCTGAATTACCAACGATAAAATTTGCAATTTTATAATATCTTTTCAAAGAAATGTCAATATAAGCCTGGTAGCTTGAGCAACTTCAGGCCCATCCAGAAAAAGCCCTTGAATGTGTCTCTAGCTGTGTGTGTGTGTGTTTGTGTGTGTGTGTGTGTGTGTGTGTGTGTGTGTGTATGAGCGTGGACTACAGATCCTGAGGGTTCACTGTGCATCTTGTAACTAAAGTATGTTCCTATCAGCCAAAGCCCTACCAGGCCTTCAATTCCTTGGTCAGCCACAGGTAGCAGAATTCAGGGTTGTATGGTGCTTGTCCATGTTCTTTGTATTTGGGGTATCTTTTCTTGGTCCCAGTTAAGAATCCCCTAAGATCTGACTTGGTACCAATCAACAACTAGGTGTGGAAGGAGCTGAACATCACACATGGGCTTACTTCCTGGGCTGTAAGTAAACAGAAATCTGTTATACACAGGAATAATGGTATTGAAGCTCACAACATCACTAACTTGAAGTGATTATGCCTTTTGGGGTGCAAGTAGTGAAAGGCAACAGCTGTGAGTAGGCTTTCTAAGCAACCCCCATATATACATCTCTAGTGCAGGGTGGGTGCTGCCTTTAGAGTGACCTAGAGTTATAGATGATGTAATTTCTAGTCATCAAAGCTAAGGATGCCTAGGGGGAAAGCCCCCTGCTGTGTCCACCATGGGGCCTCTGAAGATTTTGCTAACCTGTTATGACAATGGCTTTTAAAGAGGCCCATTTGTTTTTCAGCAAGGGGGGATAGCAGTGCTCCCATACTTGACACTGATGTCCTATCTGTGACATTGTCTTAGTTGCTGTTCTTGCAGTCAAAAAACACTGTGACCAGGCAACTTACAAAAGAAAGCATTTAGTGGAGGCTTGACGTCTCAAAGAATGAGTCCATGACCATCGTAGTGGAGAACATAACAGCACACAAGCAGGCATGGCACTGGAGCAGAAGCTGGGAGCAGCGGGTAAAAAGACGGGGACTGGGAGGTGTGGACTCCGGAAGCCTCAAATCCCAACCCCAGTGACACTCCTCCAACACAGCCACACCTAATCCTTCCCAAACAGTTCCACCAACTGGGGACCACGTGTTTAAATGCATGAGTCTGTAGAGGTCATTGTCCTTCCAACCACCAGTTATCATGCATATTTTGCCACTGGGTTGTCAGTGGAGCTCCAGAGGAGGTGGCAGTGGCAGAAGAGACTTCCTGGGTATTTGGGCTGTGTCTCTTCACCGAACCTGGGCCGCTTTCCCACTGGGATCTGCTCATTAGATTGTCTGTCACTACTGACTGACAGTCAGGAAAGCTCACAGACACCACCCCTGTGAAATCTAAAAAGAAAGAGCACGTGCTTCGATATTGATTATGGAATTCAGGTGAATCCCAGAATGGGTCTGTGGAGTTGGCATGCAGTACAAGGATGGTTCAATATAATAAAGCCTTAATCAAAATTCAGTTTGCCTTTTTGTCATATTCATGAAAAGGCTACTGATATCTACTAAAAATAAGAATACCTAGAATGGTATGAGAGATGCAAGCTATGTGACTCCAGAAGTCTATCCCAAGGGGTTGACAAGCACCTTCTAAATGGTTGAAAAAGCAAATGAGAGCTTCAGAAATATGCCTCCTACTAACCCAAAGATCTGAAAGGAAAAAAATAATTTCTCACAAGAGAATTGTGCCTCACATGAGAAGCAGAGGGACTTCTCTGTAGATTAATGGATGAGGATTTTCTGAAGTATCACTATGGCAGCCAGCTAGAAATATTCCAGACTTATGTCTGCTGATGAATAGGGTGGGATTTTTATTGGAGACAGAAGCTGCTTGAGAGATGCCCCATTCTTTCCACTTTCATTTAACTTAATTATGAAAAAACGGCCAAGACAACCAATGGGCAATGTGTAGATATGTTTCTATGTGCAATATCTATTTCCAAGGAGAATAATTTTAAGTATTTCCAGATGTGTAAGTACATGACTTTAGAATTCAGTTACACAAGAGCATAAGTGAGACATGTTAACATCACTAAGGTACTTTGGGAAAGTTGCTGGTTATAAATTGAACATTTAAAACATAATAATCATTTTTACTGAACAGTCATAAGAGGAAAAACACAATGGAGAAATAGAGATGCCACTTACATGACAAAGAATACTTACAGCAAATAAAAAAAAAAAAAACATGCAGACCTGCGTGAAAGGAACCTTGCCAACTCTGTTGGAGGGTTGTTTAAGATAAGTCAGGTACAGGAAAACACTTTCTACTTAGGACAAGTCATTACTGAGATACTGATTCTGAAATAGCACAACCAGAAAAGATATATTTCTAATACATTAACAAAATAGGCAGACACATGATCTTGACCAGGATATTTCTGAAAAAGAAGAATAATGGGAACTATTGAATATTAAGACATTCTGAAACTATAGTAAATTAAAACATATTAGCAATGAAACCAAAATGATAGGTCATTAGAATAAAAATAGTCTAGAAATTGATCTGAATTTGTAGCATTTTGAAAGGTTGTGTATACTTCAAGTGGAGTTTCAGATAGTAGAGGGAATGTGGGACAGTTGTGACACATTTTTAAGAAAAAATTTAGGTGAGTTTTTGTCCTGTGTGTCAATCCAAATGAACTCTGGGGCTGGGGATGCAGCTTGGTAGTAGAGTCCTTGCTCACCTGTGCAAAGTCCTGAGTTCCATCCCTAGGCCGCAAATAGCAACAAAAGCCAAAAAGGAAGTCCACACATATAAAGTTTTAAATATGGGGTCTGAAGTTTGATCTCAGTAGTACAGCACTGGCCTAATGTATGCAAGGTCTTGAGTTGATCCATAGCATGGTGCGCGTATGTACACACACAGACGTGATACAGAACTTTAAGCCAAAAAGAAGACCTTAAATAACATTACAGCCTAATTTTTTAAGTTATGTTAATGCATATTCATGTATATATGTACATGTATGTATAATCACACACGTACACATATGCTTTTTGAGATAGGCTCTCATATAGCCTGGCTAGCTTCAAACTCAGTATGTAACCAGGGTAATATTGAAACTCCTCACCTCCAGCTTCTTCGCAAACACTGAGATTCCAGGCATGTACCACCAGAACTGGCTTAAATAGTATTTCTTAAAAGACAACAAAAGATGTATTTGTGACACGTAAGTCATTAGGTAAACCACCTATTTCTTGAATTTCCACAGGGAAAAAATCAATTAAAATACAAGAAGTCCACAGAAAAGGAAATATAACTGCTAGCATATAAATGGAGTAACACAAGTTTATTTAAAAAAATCTTTTACTCAAACATAAAATATGTTAAATTTCACTATCAGAATTCTAATTAGCATTGCCAAAGCTGTGGGGAGGTAGGCTCCCTCCTGCAATAAAGCTAGGGATGTTAGATGACTTACAAGGATAGTGAGGCTGCAATAATTCCCTGGAGTGATTGTCCCAAAGGGCTACCCAAGCACAAACACGGTTTTTTAATATATTTATTTATCTGGTGTGTGTGTGTGTGTGTGTGTGTGTGTGTGTGGTGTGTTGTGTGTGTAAAATATTGCAACATCAAATGGCAGGCTCAAAACAGCCCAAAATGTCTAATGAGAGCAACAGTTAAACACACAGCCAAGAACCAAGAGCTGTTCAACTGTGAGCGGAGTTGGTCTGCTCGGTGGTAGGAGCTCTCTGGGAGGACTGGCTCGTTTCCTCTTCCTGGCACGTGTAGAATGGCTTTGTGTAATTTGACTTGTAAAAAATCACAGCACACTATCCTCATTCTTGTTTTTAACCGCTTCATTGAGGTGCAACTCACTCAGTGTGCAGTTCATTCATTCCAACTGTGAGTCGGGGGTTTTGAGACCCTCTCAGAGTTGGGCAGCTATCACCGCAATTAATTTCTGTCTCTCAAAATAAATCTTCTACCCACTAGCAGCTGCTCCCCATGATCACCCTACCTCCCACCCTAGCTTTTGTTTCTATGAATTATTTTTTTCTGCCTATTTCATATAAATTATATCATATGACATAAGATATTTTACAACTAGTTTCTTTCACTTATTGTAATGTTTTTCAAATCCACTCACAACGTAGAAGGTACATTTATTTTTTGGTATTGTCAAATAATATCCCACTGGTGAGGGTACACCATATCTTATGTATTTGCATACTAGTTTATAGAAATTTGCATCTTTCGACAGTTTGACTATCACGATGTTGTGAATATTTATGTACATACCCCTAAGAGGATCTGCCTTCCATTTCTTTCAAGTACATACCTGTGAGTGGAATTTCTAGGTCACGTGGGCACTATGAGCTCAGAATTTTGAATAGTTGCTGAGGTGATTTTAAAGTGGCTGCAGCATTTCACAAACCTACCACAGTGTGTGAGTTTGATTTCTCCACCCCCACCCCAACATTGGTTAGCATTTGTCCTCATTTCAGAGTGTTTGTGAAGCATTATCTCATTGCAATTTTAATTAGTGCATGGTGACACCCTTTTCATGTGCTTATTGGCTACTTTTGTATCTTTGGAGAAGTATCTCCTTAGATCTTTGGCTTGTTTTATACTTGGATTATTTATCCTCTTACTATTGAAGTGTAAGAATGTTTTGCATATGGTAGGCAAATCTGCCTTCTCAAATATATGATTTTCAAATATTCACTCATCTTGGAGTTTACATTTTTGCTTTGTCAATGAACTAATTGCAGCACAAAGGTTTTTATTTTTGTTGAAATCCAATTACTTACTTTTTCTTCTGTGCTTTTGGTTTGTAGCAAGGAAGATGTGATCCAAACTAAGCAGATTTTACTTCTCTGTTGTCTTCCTTGCTTTGCTATGGGATTAAGTCTGAATCCATTTCTATGCTTTAGATAAACTATATTATATACATATTAGTTTCTTACATATCATGTAATGCATATATTTCACACACACACACACACACACACACACACAAACTGGAATACTATTCAGCTTTTAAGAAGGAAGCCCCCATCATTTGTGATTTAATAGATGAGCTGGAGGACATTATGTTACATGAAACAAGGCAGCACAGAAACGTTATCTTACTGTGTGGAATCTTTATCAAAGTTAGAGAGGTTTTCAAGTTAGCAGAGGTCAGGATGATGAGGGAAATAGGATGAGCTCACACTACAGTCTCAGCTAGACAGGAGGAATGAGTCTGGGAGATACGTTGCAGAGCATAGTGGCTGTAGTGAATGCATTGTGTGCTTAAAAATTGCTAAAGGGGAAGATTTTAGATGTGTGGGAAGTGATAAGCCTGACAATTGGCTTGATTGTGACGCTGTATTATTTTTCACAGTGTGCCATAAATACCTACAGATTTTGCAATTAATCCTGGGAAGATACTCTATCTGAATTGAAAAGGCTCAATGTGAAAGGCTATATGCCTTTATCCCCTTTCCTTTAAAATTGTGATGTCACTTTGATAGCTGATGTCAATGAATTAAAAAACAATTTTCCCACACCTATTATTTAGATACACAGACAACTAAATTTAGTAGAAAAACAGCATGAGAGAGAAGAATGGATTGGTAAAGAATTTGTATCCCAGTAGTTTTAGTTATAGCTACCATTTACTGAGTGTTTGCTCAGCACTATGTAGATGATCTCATCCCTAAAAATAGCTACATATCTTCAGGATTAGGAAACTGAGGCTAGAATGATTAGTTATGTCCCAATGCCATGCTGTTTGCCAACGCCAGCTGTGGCCTCCAAAGCCAGTCTATGTGTTGTAACATCCAAAGACCGCTTACAGCCCTGATACAGTTCCCTCTTCACAGGAGGATGCTGGCGAAATTCTATAAATACTGTATTAGGGAAACAAGGATATGTAATTTTGCAAATAGATAACAATTATTTCCCTCAGATCAAGGGAGACCAGTTAGCACATTCTTAGCTTGCTGGGTGTACTTCAAACCAACAGCCCGCTCACTTGTGCAGGGCTGTTATCAGTCACCACAGGCAATCAGAGGTAATGGTGGAAACCATGGCTCACACTGGGAGCCTGCTTGCTTTTTCATATGTTGTAAGTTTCACATTAGTCTCGGGCAGCTATTTTTTTTCCTATGGGACCACTGCCGATTGAGGACGGAAATATAACTTAAGGAATAAAAAAAACCTTCGCTTTGCCTCTGGGAAGAGGTGCAGCTGCATTCCCACCTGGTTATTTGTTCAGCCATCTGGACCAAGCCTAGAATCGGATGTCAATCAGCCTCCAAAATACATGAACAGTGTTTGAAGCACTGAAAAAGAAAGACAATGAACTTGACTGGTGGAGGTTAAACGTGGGTTAATTCCTCCACCCAATCGAAAGCAGCATTGTGTTGACTCCGTTTGTGCCCCCCTTGGCTGATAAAAAGACTGAAATAACTAGCTCTTACATGTGAGGCATTTCTGTATTAAGCACATGGCCCAGTGAAGGTTTTATTATCAGTAGAGGTGTGAAGGCATGTGTAAAAGGACTGGGTTTGACATCAGTGTCTGAAACCCCTACCGTACAGTCTCAGAGCAAAGTCAACACTTCCCAAAGCCCAGTCTTCTTGCCTTTAACATGAAGATGCTGTTGACAGATTGAAGTATCACGTGGAGCTTAAGAGCTTCAGAGTTACTCGTGGCAGGCTTCAAACCCTCCTTTCTTTGTCATTTGAGCAGAGAGCTGGCCTCTCTAAACCTCAGCTTTTTCTTCAACAAATGAGCTCTACTACAAAGCGTTTCTGAGGATCAAGTAAAATCACACGCAGGAAGTTTATGAAAATTGAGCCTGCCTTCTATTATGTGCTAACTGGTACCTGAGCCATTTTAAAGAAAATATACACATATATAAATTTTATTGTCAGTACTATGGCTGATCCTGTATTAAATACCTCATGTATCACAATTCCTGCCATAACAGATAAACTCAGGCTTCATTATGTCCCTCTCCCACTTGATAGGTTGAGAGGAGCTATCCCGTGATAGCCAGAATGTCAACAGGGAAAACCTCTGACTCGCTTTTGTGACTTTTGGTGTAACTGTGTTGTTTCCTTCCTCTTGGCAGTTAACGTGAGAGTTTGACTCATTCCTCAAATCCCACAGCAGGCAGCCCGCCTCCCCCTAGGTCAGGGGTTCCCAGAGCAGATGCACACTGATTTTGATGGTCAGGAAGTGGAACTCCAGTCCTGGACTCCTTGCTTGGAAAATGTCCATTTTCAATTTAGAAACATCTTGGAAAACAGAGGCAGAGACTGTTTTTATCAGGAGAAATTGGCCCCTCAGACGTTCTCTGCCAGCTGATTTTACGGCATCCCAGCTCTTCGTGTCTGGCTCCCCATGCTCCTCTCAGACTGGAAGTGAGATCTACTTTCAGGAAAATGCTTGGCTGGCTGGCTGGCAGCTGCTGCAGCAGTGCGCATTTATAAAAAAGCAAGTATCTGAAATTAAGATGTCAACCTGCTGTCCCAGCACCCGTTTCTTCCAGTTTTCACTTTCTACCCAGAAATTAAATTAGAAACAGCAGAAGTTCCTCTGCAAATAAAAGGTAAAAAAAATAATAAAAATTTTTTTAAAAATTAATCGCTTTTCAGCTCTGATTAAAAAGCACAGGCCAATGTGTCTTAAAACTCCCTTGTATGAGTAAAATGGAACCCAAAGATAATGGCTCAAATGACTTTCAGGGTTAGAAGGGACTTCCTAGGTCAGATGCTGTTGGGCCAAGGAAACATGAAAGTCAACTTTTCCAAGCTATCTCTGTGAGAACTCATTGAATAAACTTGAGACTGAAAGGTTCAAAGCCCCTGCAGTGCCACTAAATAGACACCTTTGCACCGTATCAGGGTTCTTGAAGCAAGGAGTTGTCATTCTTTCTGCTTTCTTTCTACTTTAGAACATGACAGCAAAAACCCAGTGACATGAATTATTTGTAGGAAATGACAACGGGACCATGGTGATTGTTCCACACTCGTGGCAAAGTCCCTTTGTTCTATCCAAAAAAAAAAATACAGGTTCAGTTGGCTCATGGAGAAGGAGCTGAGACCAGTCACCCTCCAAAATGAGCTGTATTAAGAGAGAAAGACTCCCAACTACGGAGGCCGTGATAAGGTCATACTGGGAAAGAGACGTTTAGAAGGGGTAGAGAGAGGATTGTATCAAAGACAACACAACATGGCTCTAAACAGTGAAGCAAAAGCTTCCTTTTGAAATCTGACAAGTCAAAGTAAAAGAGTAGGAAAGATAGCCACTGGGGACAACATGACCGGGAGACCTGGAATGGGGAGAGAGTGTGTCAGAGCACAATTGTGTGAACAAGAGAGAAATCTCTGACATGTATGACTTTTCCCCCAGAAGGAAGCAAACCTGTCCATAACTCAAAGGCATCAGAGTCTTTTCCTGGAGCACAAAACATAAGGAAAAACATTTGTTTGCAAGTCCCTGTTACATCCAGAGTTGATAGAGATCAGAACTGCAGGGAATGTATGACTTGATTTTGTAATTTTGTTTTTGTTTGTTTGCTTTTTGTTTTTTGGTTTTTTTTTAGACAGGGTTTCTCTGTGTAGTTTTGGTGCCTGTCCTGGATCTTGCTCTGTAACCAGGCTGGCCTTGAACTCACAGAGATCCACCTGGATCTGCCTCCCGAGCACTGGTATTAAAGGTGTGTGCCACCACCACCCAGCCTGTAATCTATTTTTTGAGAATTTCATACATATATGCAATGTATTATCATCATGTCCACTCCCCCATTTCCCCATACAATGCACCCTAGACTCTCCAACACTGAGAGAGAAAAGAGAGGAGGTATCTATGGGTCTAGATCTAATACTTTGTCCCACTGTACTCATGTCCCCCAAAAACTTATCAGGGGTAGCTGCTCCATTTCTAGGAACTCACTAGTCCACATAGGGACTGCCACAGTTAGCACTCCAAGCCAAGGATTCATTATATCAAATCAAGAATGAATTATGAGGCACCCACCACTACCACCATCACCACCACCACCACCACCACCACCACCACCCACACCACCACCACCAGCTCAATGTCAGAGCTAAGTAGAGCCCTATGAATCAACTGATTTCACTTTTAGATACAAAGCTGAAATGAAGCTTGGGGAGGTAAAGCAAGTTATTCTCAGATACCCAGGAAGCTATGGCAAAATCGGGGCTAGAAAAGCTCTCATCATTCCAAAGGACTCTTCATCCCATGACTAAGCTGTGGGAATTTACTGAGCAGCAGCTTAGCGGGACACAGACTTTCTCTACAATATTAGAAAGGGTCTATTCTCAAATGAGTGCAAAAAGTAACATGTTGGAGGTGATTTAGGCATGTTAAAATATAATTTGTATCAACATATACAACTTCTGTTTCTAGCGGATGACATACCCATACCTATGCCAACATTCTTCCTTGGGACTCAAGTTCTCAAATGTTATGTAGACAGAAAAAGATTCCTAAATACTCAATCAGTGCAGGTGTAATGAATGCCTCCGGTGTGTGTGGCACTCTCCTAGGTGCAGTAGAGATCAATGAAAAAGAAAAACAGTTAGTACAGGTTTAAAATGAAAGTATGTGGGGGGGATTGGAAGGAACATAATGGTTAGTCTTCATTGTCAACTTGACTGGATTTGTAATCACACAGGGGGCATACCTTTGACTTTAGGACACTTCCAGAGAAAAATAAGTCAAGACATCTCTCTGGGTGTAAGTGATACCATCCTATGGACTGGAGTCCTAGACTGATAATAACAAGAAGAAAATGAAAACAGGCAGAGCCCGGCATCCATCTCCTCTCAGCCTCCTGGGTGTGAACACATGAGACCGACTGGTTCCTGCTTCTGCCACCATGCCTTCCCATCTCTGGTGACTGTTTCCCCTCCAACTGTGAGCCAAAATAAAGCCATATGCCTCCTTATGTCCCTTTGTCACATTTGTGGTCTGTGTGATCACAACAGCAAGAAAAGTAACCAATATAGAAAGGAACCCAAATCTCTGGATTCCAAAACATTCTGGATCCTGAATAGTCAGTGGCTCTTATGGGGAGACAGGGAGAAAGAGTAGATATTTCCTGATATTTCCTGTTAAGTTCTTCTGAGGTCTAGGGATATGGATCAGCTTATCCTGTATGAGGTCATAGGTTTCACCAGCAACACTAAAAAAAAAAAAAAAAGGACAAACAAACAAAAGACAATCAAAGTCCTACTAAAGACAATGTTATCCCAGTAACTAGATGGCTTGGACTTTGCAACACTAGCTAAAGCACTTTGAGTGTCTGGGAGATGCTCAGTGGGTTCAACACTTATTCCACGAGCATGAGAAACAGAGTTTGGATCTGTATAAATGTGCACCTTTACAAATGCTGAGCAGGCATGGTGGCCTAGAATCCCTGCATTCAGGAGATGGAGACAGAACCATGGAGCAAGCTGGCTGGCTAGACTAGACAAACCAGTGAGTACTGAGCTCACATGAGAGACCCTGCCTCAATGCGTAAGGTGGAGAGCAACTAAGGAAGACACCAGATGTCAGCCTTTGAACTCTACACTCATGAGCACACACATGCATCAGCACACATGCAAACATGTACCCATGGGCAATATACACACACACATGACAAATTTTAAAGGGGAGAAAAGGATAAAACAAAAAATAGAGGAATGAAAGAAGGAATGAATCAATCTAGAAAAAAAACAACTTACAAGTGGGTAGGGGGAGATGTATTTTAGCTCATCGTTCTGAGGCTCCATGCATGGCCATTTGGCTCTGTGTTTCTGAGGAATACAAAGGCAGTGCACCATGATGCAGCAGGAGCATGAGGAAAAGGAGATTGTTCACCTCTTGGTGGCTCAGGGAGCAAACAGACTACAAGAAGGGGAATGGCAAGATACAGCCCAAGAACAGCCTACTTCCTCCAGCTAGACCCCACCCCCCACCTTCC
Source organism: Peromyscus leucopus (assembly GCF_004664715.2). Taxonomy (NCBI): domain Eukaryota; kingdom Metazoa; phylum Chordata; class Mammalia; order Rodentia; family Cricetidae; genus Peromyscus; species Peromyscus leucopus. The sequence goes on along the minus strand of NW_023505121.1, from coordinate 60,433 downwards.
ACATCTCTCAATTATACCATCACACATTGAATCCATCAAGGGATTCATTCACTAGGTCAAAGCCCTCATTATCAAATTGTCTCTGGAAACACCCTGAGGTGAGCTTTACTAAGCTCCAAGCATTTCTCAAGCCAGTCAGACTGATAGTCAAGATTAGCCATCACAGGAAGTCAAGGAAGTCTCCTGGTGGCTGAAAAATGAAATCTATTCCCCTTTTGTGGATATGCGTTTAACTCATACTACAAGAACATGGGCGCATGGTCATTGGCAGTCAGAGGGATAATAAAGCCCCATATGGTACCAGTTCCCCTCCTGGTAGAATAATTGCTAAAAGTCAACAATGACTACAACTTTTAGTCCATGAGTCTTCCCTTGCTGAAGATCTTTCTCATTTGTGTTTTATAAGGACATGGGACAATGAGTATCCTTGGAAAGTATGTTGTTTCTACAACTAGCTCCTCTCAGTCTTCTAAGGATAGTTTGTGGGCTGAGATGTGCCAAGGACTTCAATGTAGTTGGAAGAAGAGCACATTGGAAATGCTTTCAAACTCTGTCAAACTCTATTAACAAGTCCAGTGCCAGCCTCTGTCCTTTGAGTTTTTAGAATGTTATAAATTTATTTAACAGTGAAGCTTATAAAGCACTTTCATCTCCCCACTTAGAGCCAAAAGAGGGCAAACATTACTTTCATGTTACACATGAAGAGACTCGGCTTCAGAGAGGCGAGGTGACTTGCCAAGGTCACACAGCTAATAAAAGGCAGAATTAGTTGAGAGGCTAAATCTTCACTGATTTCGTCTGCTGCTCTTTCTGCCACGCCGTAATGTCCTCAAGTTAGAGAGAAGAAAGGATGAAAGAAGGAAAGATGAAGGGAACAGCCAAAGTGGATGTGTGCTCGGGGAGCGCCCCAGCCTTTTCAAACCAGCAAGAGGAGTCTGTTCTATCTTTATATGCTTTAAGGCCCTCACCAGTGTTGTATAAAGTGAAAAATGAATGAACACCTATAAAAGATTTCATTGCCCAGCTCTCTGGGGCCACAATTTAGAGGTAATGTTATTTCTCTATTAATAGCCATTCCCAATGATGTTTCCTTTTTAAATGAATGCAGATGCCAGGTAATTCGAAAGAAGCCAACTAGACCAGGAGGGATAGCTCAGACTGCTCATTCAGCAGACCTGTGATCTGAAAAGAGAGGTTTAGGACAGTTACAACCATTGTGGCCTCACTTAGGATTATTTAGAGCACACCAGCTACTATTTAAGAATAACAGCCCCGATTTTGGAGCCTTTGGAAAATCTCACTGCTCCTGATAATTGCAGGCTAGGATTCTCCTGTCATAATCTCTCCCTAAGTTTCTCCTCCACTCTTCATTCTTCAAAACATTTTCCTTGACCATGGCTGTTCATTGCATGGGAGTTAGATAGCACATTCTGCTTGTAAATGCTCCATGGTGACCGGTCGTGGTGATTTGGGAGAAGAATGGAAACTTAGTCTAAGAACAAGCTTAATGTTCGGGGACTACCTCAAGATCTCATACCTCCAAGGGGCATCTTTATTCTTCAAGAACTGAGGCTGCTCCCACCACCACCCTCTAGAGTGGTGGTTCTCAACCTGCCTAATGCTGCAACCCTTTCATACAGTTCCTCATGTCGTGGTGACCCTCAAACATAAAATTATTTTCGTTGCTACTTCATAACTGAAATTTTGCTACTGTTATGAATCATAATGTAAATATCTATGTTTTCCTATGGTCTTAGGTGACCCCCGTGAAAAGGTCCTTCAACCCCCCCCACACAGGGTCGTAACCCACAGGTTGAGAAACACTGCCCTAGAGTCTCAGCCTGACCTCCATCCATCACAGCAAAGCTCCAGACTCCTGGGTTCATGGCTGATTTTTCTTTAACACTTCTGATCAGAGATGTAATTATTTCAACAAACAGAAAACAAAGGAAACGAGTATCCTTTCTAACTTTGGTTTGAAGTATTTGAAGTATATTGTGTACCCTAAAACTTATCTGGGGATCAAGAACAGAGCCAGCCACTAGATTATACATAGAGGCCACACCCTTAATCCTATCACTAGGGAGGCAGAGATCCTCTGGATCTCTGTAAGTTCAAGGCCACGCTGGAAACAAAGCCAGGCAGTGGTGGCACACACCTTTAATGCCAGTACTGGGAAGCACATATGTCTTTAATCCCAGGAAGTGATATGGCAGGACACAGAAAGGTACATGAGGTATGAGGAAACAGGAATGCTCGCACTTGAGACTGAGGATTTCGTAGAGGTAAGAACTAGTGGCTGCAGCAGTTCAGCCTTTCAGGTGAGGATGCGGAGGCTTTCAGTCTGAGGAAACAGAAGCAGCTGAGAAGTTGGCGAGGTGAGGTTGGCTGTGGCTGCTCTGCTTCTCTGATTCAGCGTTCACCCCCAATATCTGGCAGGGCTTTTATTAAAAGACCATCTAAGATTTGGACAGCAGTTATTCTGGCAATGGTAAATTAGAGTGAAATCCCAGTCGTGGAATATGTCTTGGTGAATTCCTGCAGGCCTTTATGTGTCTGAACCTTTCCCGTCACTGTCTTGTTTTGGTTAGCATTTTTATTGCCATGATGAAGCACCATGACTGAAATCATCACGGAGAGGAAAGGGTTCATTTTATCTTACAGCTTACAGTCTATCATCCAGGAAAATCAAGGCAGGAACCCGGAGACAGAAACCAAAGCAGAAGCCCATGGGGGACACTTGACTTGCTCCTGTAGCTTATTCAGCCTGTTTTCTTGTACCATCTAGGTCCACCTGCCTAGACATGGCATCTCCTACAGTGAACTGGACACTCCCACATCCATCACTAACTCTCTGTTCCCAAATGACTCTGGCTTGTGCCACATTGACATTAAACCAGCCAGCACATGTCTTAATGTGCTTTTTTAAAATCACATTATGAAGAATAGAGGAGCTTATAGAATCAAGGGTCTCCACATATGCACACTCTCTACTTTCCAGGTGCTGGGATTATAGGTGTGCCCACCATGTCTGGCTTTAATGCACTTAGAAATAATTTTATTGTAAATAAAGATGCATAAAACCATGAAAGAAATTTTTGTTCTTTCCCTAAGAGGGCCTTCTCTGTCCCTCAAGGGTCATCTTTGCCCTGCACTCCCCAGGCTTCTCCTTCTTGCCCTAAAGGACATGTTAGTGTAGAATCTAAGCTTCCCACCCCTCCCTCCAGGACCTGCCTATCCCACTGTTCCTAGATCAGTGGCACAAAAGCCTCCAATTTCCACACGCTATGGTAACTCACACCTTTAATCCCAGCACTTGGGGGGCTGAAGCATAAAGATCAGGAATTAGAGTCCAGCCTTGGCTACACTAGCAAAGCTAAGACCAGCCTGGGCTACATGAAACCCTGTCTCAGAATGGCAAACAACGAAAGCTCCCAGACTTCACACGCCTTAGGATTTGTTGATTCTCATCTGTCGATCCTTTCTTCTTTCTAGCATCCACTTTTTCTTCCTGTTATACCACCTTTCTCCTCCTCCCTGGTGACAGTAGCACGTACATCCCAAGTTCTCTGATCTTCGCAGGGGCCCATTGTCCTTCCTGTTATGTGCTGAGGTCCATCACTTTCAGACAGTAGTGTCCAGTGACCTTGCCTGTCAGTTATCCTTGACACTGAGAGGCAGAGGTAGAAGCGTCATGAATATGGGGCTAGCCTGGGCTACCTAGCAAGCTCTTGCTTCATAGATAAAGTAAACAGATTTATAAAAGAATGGATATACATAAATCTATTACAGTGTGCATAGCCCTTTAAAAGGGTACGGTAATGTTGTGAGGGGGCTGTTAGTGCTAACCGTTAAGCTTCACTGTCGGATGGCTATGGGTCAAATGGCAACTGTTAGTGTGCCCAAGGGAGGCATCATCCACACAGCGGCTGCTGCAGACCAGCTCCAGAGATGAGGACCTGAGAAGGGTGGGTCGCAGGTGATACGAAGAAGTTACACCAGACAACACTGCAATCTTTTCCTGAGCCTCTAGGAATTTTATTTTCTGCTGCGCTCAGGAGGCAGTGCATGTGTATCTCTGTTCTGTATATCATTTTTTCCTCTCTCTTCCCAGGGCCACAGAGTTTATTTTTATATCTTACAACAATGATTACCTCAGTCTATATTTGCATTTCAAAATACCCTAATACATAACTATTTTCCCAACATGAATCAAAACATCCTTTAAAAGCTATAATCATAAAATTCAATGATCACAGTTCCTGGAGCAAGTAGACAAAGTGTAACTAGACGGGAGGCAGCAGCAGGGGAGAGACCTTTAATATTTCCTCATGGTCACCATTGCCAACAGAATCTAAAAGGCTAATTTCTTAACTTATAATAAGCAAAACAAAAATTCTATCAAATTATACTATAATCTATTTAAACCTGTATTATATATAATTATATATTATATATATATATATATATACATATAAATATAATCTCCTAAGTTATATATTATATAAATTTCTTCAACATCCTATCTTTCTTATTTTTATAATCTTTGAATGATTAACTCATAATGTGAAATCATATCCTTTTTCTTGATTCTTAGTTTTCAAATTTGCATTTTATAACTATAAAAGCATTAATATCTTCACTAAAAAAATAAGCAGCAAATGTTCCTAAACTCGTTTGTGGGTTTTTTGTACTTTCCAATCTTGGTCTTCATCTCCATCTATGGGGTCTGGTTAGAACATCCTTTCGGCCATTTCATCAATATTAACACTTTCAAAGGTGTAGGTTTTATACTACTTTTTTTCTTCAATAAATGTATTCATCTTATTTCCTTTCCAGACCATCAATACTGTGAGGGCAAAACGGAACAAGTCGGTGAATCCAAAAACACTGTACAAATGATTTTATTCTTTAAGTAACCAAACTAGAGGGAGAAGGGGCTGTGTCCGCCAACCAGAAACTGGAACTTTGTCACACAGCTTCTTTAGCCAGACGACAGTCATACGGTCCCTTCAGCTGAGTTATGAGAACTGGAACTTTGTCACGGGGTCTCCCTTAGCCGAACAACAGTCACTCATTCTATTTGGCTAAATGGTGAGTGGCGCCACAAGCTGCCTCCAGAATTCAGGAGGCAAGAGTAAGGAAATTGCCTACAGAGCCCACTGTTCCTTGTCTGGAACTTTGTTTCCTTCCTGTGTGGAGCTCAGCTTCTGTGAGCAGGCCCGTCATGCTTGTTGTCTGGAGCCCCTCAGCGAGCGCACTTCCGTTTCCTATGAGAAGGGTGTGGTGCAGGGGTGAGACATTTGCAAGGCATCTCCAAAGGTGGCTATTCTTTCTTTGAGCTTCCTCCCACCATCTCAAAGCCTTGCTTCCCAGAGCTTCCCCATTATTGGATCTGTATGCAAACTGGCTACACCTGGTTGGCCCACCCCTTGCCAGGCATTTACATCTTCCTTCTGCTCCGTTCAGTCTGTTACTAGTCCCCCACCCACCCACTTTCCTTTTCTCGTTTTCAAATGTTAGTTGAAGCTTTTCTTCTGCTGCCCTCTTCTTCCTATCCATATCCCACTACCCTCTCTCTCATCCTCTCTCTTCACTTCCTCTTCCAGGCTGGGATCCCTCTGCCTCAGCCTCCTAAGTGCTGGCTTCCTGTGTCAGCATGCTGCCACCTCCCTCTAGTTCTCTTGGACCTGTATATGTTTTGAGACAATAAGTGTGGTTAGTTTTGCTCTTTTGAATAAGACATCCACACTCTCACTAGTAGCCTGTATCTCTGTCCAGGAACTTTAGTTATAGGGTCAACTGTTAAGTTTCTTATGGTTTAAAATAAACCCATATTTAAGTAGAGAGAAACTTTAGGTGATGTGTCCAGGGAGCTGGAAAAAGAAAACGCAATGGTACGCTCAGATAGAAATGTTTTTAAACTACCAAAGACATTTATCAACCCTATCTCCATGAGATTTGCCTTGGGCACCTTTTGAGTTTTCAAGGAGTTTTGTTCAATTCAACTTTCCATATCAAATTATATTTTTTAGATTATTTCATTTTAGAAATACTTCCTGAAGAATTTCTTTGAAGATATAATAAGTTCATCTACTCTTGAACCATAGCTTTTTTTTTTTAGAAAAGCGTCTTCTAAATTCAGAAGAATTTTCATCTCCTGGCCATGCTCAGTGAAGACAGATTATAAAACCTCCCTGTGGTTTTTTGCAAATTAAAAAAGCTATTGGTGACCTTTAAATCAAAGGTTAATTTTGATTCTGCAAGATTTTGTCATAGCTGAGAGCACACAGAGGCCATTTTTTTCAGAACAGATAATAACTTAATAAGTTTAAAACTCTTTTTCTTACCCTGTAAGAATTTGACATTCCTTGTCTGTAGTCAGAACAGCAGGCTTGTTATTCAACTTGACACTCTTTCATTATCCCACTGGACATGTGTACCTCCTCCGTCTAAGCACGTGAAGAACATCCTTGTTTGTGGATAGCATCTGCTCTGAAAAAGAACATTAAGAGAATTGTACCTGGCTCTCAGATATTCACCATTGGGTTTGATCATGAAATTTCAGTTAGAAATGCAAACATACCATCAGCTACATCTTCTCTAAAAAATTCAAATTTGCTAAGTTCATCTGAGCCTTAAGAAACAGGGATGGATAAAATGATACAAGAACCAAACCCCAGAGAGCAGTGGAACATGACTCGGAAGGAGTGCTGGAGACGGGAAACCCTCAGAGCTGAGGGTCTAGCTGCCTGCCTGGGAGTGGGAATGTACCATGTCCCTGAATAACTGACACAAATACTGCATGAGGTCTAACTCAAGCCGTACAATAACAACAGTGCCCAGCTGTATGGCACGGTACCATCATAAAATGGTTTTCTTTTCCCTTGTCTTTCTTCTTTATTCTCATTAACCCCGTGAGTCCTAACAGGTTGAGGACAAGCTACAATTTATAAAAAAGGAAATGGTACCAGGCAAAAGTGACATTCCCAGATGTAAAATGACAATAAGTAGAGGATTCAGCAGCAGGTTTCCCGGAAGGCAGTCTAGGGTACTTCTTTAGATAGTGATAATACCTGTGAGATCTCTTGAGGCTTTCTCTGAACTTGTGGGTCCTGGTTTATCCACAAGTCTCTTCACTCTCCTTGGACAAGTAGTGACTGAGCTTTTTTCATCATAGGTGATCAGAGCACACAAGAGGAGCCAGAGCAAGCAGGGGAATATCTCCTAAAGCAGTTATCACCTTCCTTCTACTGAATGGCATACCGCTAAGCTAGCACAGGGGAGAGCAAACTATTCTGATGACAGAGACAGTGAAGAGTGGAGATAAGAAGAACAGTCACCGCAGGCTTCTGCTTATCAACGAAATCGATATGCTACCTTCCCATCTTCCATGCACCTAACCCATTGCCAGCCTGACATAAAATTACAGAAGTGGAAGTCAAGTTTCAGAAGGCAGTGCTATTTGGGGAGTTCAAGGATGGAAGCACAGCAGCAGTCACTTGCTCATGGCAAGTCTGCAGCCCCAAGCTGCAGATGACGCCAGGTCACAGGTGAGGGGATGCTCTCGGTTGAGCCAGGGTGCGTTCTCTGGAAGCAGCCTGTAGCACATTTTTTCTTATCGTTCCTTTCCACCCCACCAGGACACACTTCCTTCTCTGTCATCCTTCATAGCTACCTGGAGAAGGTTATGAAGAGGGCTCTGGAGAGCATCTCCTTCCAGGAAGATGAACATTTGCTGTCTGCCTTCCTGAAAACTGTTAATAGTAAAGCTCCCTCAAATGAGACTGTCAGTGCTTTTCCCAATACAATTATCTCAAAAATTTTGAAAGCTTTCTATGTACTTCATTCTGGTCAATTCTGTGTGCCTACATCCCGCCGCCATTCTTTTAGACACGGTGCTCCAAGGACTGAGAGAAGTGATCAGAGTTGAATGGTCTCCCAGCACCCAAACCCACAGCCTGTGCAGAAGCTTCTCCAGCTAAAATTCCCCACTTGGGCCATTCAGATTCTCACAGGGTATGGCGACTCAGCTCTTGCTGTAGGGTTTGGCTTGAGGTTGTGTTGTAACAATAGCCCTGTATGAGGCATCCAGGGCTGTCCTTTCAGTGGTGATTTTTTCCACTGGGTACTCAACAGTTCCATTTGTCCAGCCCACAGGTTGCTAAGCTTTCTTTCCACTTGCACACTGCATTTTTAATGCTCTCATTCTTCTAAGAGTGCACAGAAGGAGCAACTCATTCTATCAACATTTTGCCTAAGAGGCTTCTTGTCAAACACAATTTATTATTGATATTTTCTGTATTCTGAGTACCCACAGAGGACAGTATTGCAAAATGGCTGTTCATTACACGAATAGATCACTGTTTTTTTCTTTCTTCTCCAAGGCTTCCTTATTGCTTGCTGATCTTGGGGTCAGTGCTGCTTATTAAATGCCTATTACAGAAGCTTTCTACTTTTGGATATCAGTTTCTGTATTAGTCAGTGCTGGATGCATAATAACCCAAATCAAAGTCTGAGTGACTAAAGCAATCAGTGGGGGATTTCCTGCTTTGGATCTGTGTGGTGCAGTCCAGGCTTTTAGGTGGACTCAGATTTTTTTTTCTGTTTCCTCAACCTCTTGACATCAGTATGACACCCAGGTCATATTTATTCTCATGGTGGATCACAAAAGGAGTGATCGAACAGGCAGAATGCCACGTGGAAGAGGCCAAGTCTCCCATTTCCACAGCTGTAACTGTCACTTAGAAGAAAGAGAAAAGGGAATTTTTAGATAAAAATGATGTTAAAGTGCTTTTTAGATGTGTATGTTTAAGTTGTAAAAGATAAAAAAGTAAATATTATACATGCATATATGAAAATATCATATGCTGCCCTATAAATATGCAGACTCTCATGTCTATTGTCTGTTAAGAAAAATTTACATTTCAAAATAGAAATATTTTTGTTTCCCCAAAATAGAATTAAGACAAATCATAAAGTCTGTCATGCACTCCTAGTAATTTTTCATGTGATTATTGGATTTATTCTTTTTGATGAAGTCTTTAAATAAAATTGATACTCAAAAATTATTTCCATTCCTTTGAATACTCTTGACCATCTATTGAATGTCCCTCAGGGGTTTTTGAGTATAAAAGCCAGATTTATAAAGCAGTGCCTGGAGTGTTGGGAGGTGTGATAATCTGGTAGGTCTCTTTCTAATATGGATTTTCTGAAGCTATAACGAGAAAATAGAGATATCAAATATCTTGTTGTTTCACATTTATCTAGAGATTCAAGCCAGCATCCACATAAGAGAGAACATGTATTGTTCGTCTTTCTGGGTATGGATTACCTACTCACAGGATTATTTCCAATTCCTTCCTTTTACCTTCAAATTTCATTCTGTACAGCTTGATAATAGTCCATTGTGTATGTGAGCCACATTTTCATTGCTCATCCATCCATTGATGGACATCTGGGCTGTCTCTATTCCTGTTGCGAAGAGAGCAGCAGTGAACACAAATGAGCACATATCTCTGTAGCAGGATATGATATGGAGTCCTTTGGATATATGCCTAGGAGTGGTAGAGCTGGAACCTCCATGCTGATTTCCACAGTGGCTGTACCAGTTTGTCCCACCATCAGTGAATTAGTGTGCCCTGTCCCCACATTCTCTCCCACATTCTCAGAATTTGTTGCCATTTGCTTTTTTTTTTTTTTATTATTTTTTATTTTATAATATAATTGTTATGGAGCGAACCGCCATTGTTTGGACAACACCTGAAAACCTCTTGGGGGAGGGGAGAGAGGGCACGGAGTCTGCTGGTTGCTCCTCACCTGACTCCCAGTGCCTGCGTCATTGACTCTGAGTCTTCTCTCTCCCTCCCCCAAGAGGTGTTCAAGCGGTTCAGCTGTAACATATATAATTATCATTTTCCTCCTTCCTTTCATCCTCCAAAACTCCCACATACCTTTCTCTTTTTCAAATTCATGGCTCTCTTTCTTTAATTAATTGTCCTTACGTACATATATGTTAATATACACATATATATTCCAAATATACAAATACATCTGCACAGTTTGCATAATGTCACTTGTATGTAAGTTTTTCAGGGTTGGCCATTTGGTATTGGATAACCAACTGGTGTGCTCTTCCCTGGGGAAAACCATTTCTTCTGCTCTCACACATTCCTTAGTTGCCTGTAGTTCTTTGTGTAAGGCTGAGGCTTTCTGGCCCTTTCCCCATCCACACTGGCATGTCTGTTGTGGTCCGTGTTCAGCTCATGTTTGGGCAGTGATATTGGTGAGACTGTGGGTGTGGCTTCTGACTGTCTAGGAGACACATCTCACAGCAAACTCCCTGTTCTTCTGGCTCTTACAGTCTTTCCACCCACTCTTCCTCAATATCTCCGAGCCTTCAGTGTGGGAGTTGTGTTAAAGATGTATTTGTTGGGCCTTGGTGTCACTTGCTTTTTTGGTCTTAGCCATTCTGATTGGGATAAGACAAAATCAACACTCTTTGTAGATGAGAGTCAAAGGAAAAAATAACAAATACATGTGCAAACTACACAGACTATGGTAAGTGCCACAAAAGAAATAAAATGATAGAATACATTCAGAATGTAGGCTTTGCTTTATGTTTAATATCATGACACATCTTAAATACATGAGAGACATATAGTTTGTTCATGTGTTTATTGATTATGGAGTTAGCTGTGGTTTTTTTAAGAAGCAGTATGTTTTTTTAAGTTTCAAAGCATAAGGAAATAAAATTATATTGGGAAAATGACATTGACTCTTAAGAATTTAACATGTGTTCCTTGTCACCATGATTTGTGAATGTTTATAAAACTTTACAGACTGGTACCATATGGAAATGTCTTGCACAGAGATCTTGGGAACATGACTTAGTATCTCATACATCATACCTCTCTTGATTATAAATACCGATTTACTGATATGACTGATTAAAAGAAAAATTCCATTAACTTTTCTTTTAATTTCTTAACTTTTATATATTTCTTTAACTTGTTGGGAAAAATTACCACAATTTTTAGTATATGAAACACACTTCTAACTATTGCAGAGGAAGACTTAGACCACCACAACGAAGTAGATTAAGTCTCAGCTTTGTACAAATGAATGGTGTTCACCATTGTGGAAGAGAGATATGTCTTTTCCTTGCACATGCTAGGTTCATAGCTAAGGCTCCTGTCAATATCAAGAAGGAAGCAAGCAAATTCATTTGCTATAAATGTTATGTGACACTGGAGACTTTATAAGAAAAAAGAAGACCCCCAAAAAAGAGGTAAATTTGTCTAATTTTTATGTCCTATTTGATAAAGAAAGGGATAGTGATAGAAAATATGATGAATAAAGGGGGTGGGATCTGATGGTGCTAAGCTAGGAGAAGCAGCGAGATCATTTGTTCAGACTCTTCTCTCTACGAGTCTTCAGGAGGAATGGCATTCCCTTTAGCTTCGGGAAGGTAACCTTTCAAGTGGCAATTTGGTGACCTACTCAGTGGACAAAGAAAAAAAAGTGTGAGAGTAGTCTTTTTTCTTCCACTATGCTCTCAGATTCCTTCAGCTTAAAATATTTAATATGCCAAGGTATCTTAAGGTAGAGTAACCTAAACAATAACCATCAGTGATTATGATTCAAATATCTTATCAGAGTTGTAGGAAAGACATGAGTATTGCAGTTGCACTCATCATATAAATAAAATGTGTGTGTGTGTGTGTGTGTGTGTGTGTGTGTGTGTACAGTAGAATTAGATTTCCCTTAAATTTAAAGCTTTTTCCACAGATCAGCATGTGAAATGTAACACTGTATAAGGAACAGCTCTGAATCAAATGAAAATTTGCAAACTTCAAAGTGGACTAGTGACGTGTCCAAGGGCTCCACCACAATGCAGCTGTAACCTGGATTCCTGACTTAGTGGAACTGAAAATGTACCAGCTGTGGAAATTTCCAGAACTCAACTTTCTGAATGTGTCTCATAAACGCAGTAGTCCTTCAAACATTTCTTGACTGTAGAAAGGACTACCTTCCTGGGGATGGTTCAGATCAGTCTGTCTCCGTAGACTCAGCCTTCTATCCTTAGCTGAAACAAAATGAAGATTAATCCATTTGAAGGTATGCCTTTCACACTTTTGTAGGAGAGGAAAAAGTAAAATCTTTTCCTTGTTTATGTCTCATGGGTGATGATGCTTCTGTAACAAAAGACAGTTTTGAAGAGAAAAAGCAAAACAAATGCAGGGTATCACATGACAAGGGAGTCTTCAGAAATGCACATCTAAACCTGGTGGGGGGGAGAACTACGCAATATTCTGTGGTTACATCTAACAAAGACTGGACAGTTGTATGGAAGTATATTTAGACAAGGAGGGGAAGGGGCCAATTATGAACTGGGATGGGGGTGGGGGATGCTCTGTTCTGATGCTTCTTGACATTTTTTCAACTTGTCCCTTTTGTATGTAGGGCAGGACACCTGCCTCATGAGGGTCTCAAGAGAGATGGAGAGACCGCCCCAAAGCTGCAGTTTTCTTGGTTGCCTTCTGTAGGTAAAGGTCCCATGGCATTTCTTGTGCCCCATCACTCCAGAGATTGCTGCTCAGGGAAACGCTATCCTAGAATGGGAAGAATTGGCTGTCAGAGTTACCTTCAAATGACTGTCAGTTGCTTTAGCATTTATATCCTCTTTGTTCTGCAGACCTGAGAAAACTGAATTAGGACTTGGCAAAATCTAATTTTAGTGAGCACATGAGTTAACCACAAGTGGCTTAGCCTTCTTAAATCTTGCTTCCTAGTCAGGAAAAGGGTGTTCACACCTACCTGCCAAGACTATAGCGGGGCCCAGAAATGACTGGCAAGAGCCTGGTCAATAGAAATGCAAAGCAGGTACTAAAAATAGTCATTTCTCACACACCTACCTGATGACAGAGGACAAAACTGTGAGAGCAAGTTGATCTCCTGTCACCTCCTTTATTGTGTTGGTGTAATGACATTCCAGAATGCTCAGGGGCCGAGCATGCTGCACAAGTATTTCCACTGAAATAAATTCGTTGGTTAGGAGCTGTAGGGATAAGAATGAGGATCATTTGATTAATGTATTGTCTCCTAAGCTCAAAGGACATTTCAAAACAAGCATGTGCTGTAAAAAGCACCAGGTAGGGGATTGTATGGTTGCCTTTTCACCTGTCATTATGGCTCAAAATCATCATCACCTTCCTACTCCTCCCCACTGAAGACCTTGGCATCATTTTCTCTCTTCCCAGTAAATAATACCCTTTACCATTAAATTATTAGTATTAATGCTTTGAAATGAAGTTTTGATTCATGTTTGATCAGAAAAATCCACATTCTTCTCCTCATTTGATTTCTTGGGGTGCCTTCCATGTTTAGTTTTAGTCATAAAACAAGAAAAATTACCTAAAATGTAGGATGTCAAGCCCTTCAGTGTTTCCTGGTTTGTTTTGTTTTTTAATCAAAGGAGGGGCATTGGTTTAAAAATACAACTCCTGTAAAAGCTCATTTACTATAGGAAGAGTGGCAGAGCATGGTCAAGTGAAACATAAGGAAACGCATTTTAATAATTTTTAGATCATGACTCTGATTTTTTTTTTTTTTTTACAAGAGGCCCTAATCAACAATAAGTTACCTGCTTTTTTTTCTCTTAGCAGAGTTTGTTGTTGGGTGATAAAATGATGTTTAGAGTTAAGGCAGAGTGATCAAGGAACAGGTTGTAGAGGAAGGAGTGTATTTCTAGGCATAGGCTTCTAGAGGTAGATGTGATGGTTTGAATGATAATGAACTGCATAGGCTCATAAGTTTGGATGCTTGGTCTCCAGTTAGTGGGACTGTTTGGGAAGGATTTGGAAGGTATGGCCTTGCAGGAGGTATGTCACTGGGGTGGGCTTTGAGGTTTCAAAAGCCATGCCTGGCCTGTTTCTCTGTGTGTGTCTGCTGCCTGCTGATCAGGATGCTGTCAGCTGCTGCTCTCATCTACTGCTCCAGTGCCACACCATGGCTTCCCGCCATGATGATCACAGACTAACTCTCTAAAATCATAAGCAAGCCCTCATTAAATGCTTTCTTGTACGAGAGCTTCCTTGGTCATGGTGTCTCCTCACATAATAGCAATAACTCAGAGAGTAGAAGCACCTCAGAGAATAATTGAATAGCGTTGATCAGCTTTCTGTTACTGCAAGGAAACACCAGAGAGAATCAGCTCATTAAGGAAAAAGGTTATTTTGGTTCCCAGCTTCAGAGGCTTCAGTCTTCCTTTTTCTTCCTTGTGCTGAGGGTCTTTGATGGGACAGAACATTGCTGTGGGGACACGTGACAAGAGATCTGCTCACTTCCTGGCATTGCAGAAGCACAGAGGGAATAAAGGGGCTGGGGTCTAATATCACCTTCCAAGGGCATCTGACTTCCTTCCACTAAGCTCCAGCTCCTTGAGGTTCACAACTATACCAAGGCTGGGAGCCAAGTATTCAACACATGGAGTATGTTCATCATCCAACAACAAACTCATTCCAAATACCCTCATTTTATAATTGGAGTAATAGCAGGCAGATGAGATAAACTGACAATAAACAAAACCAAACCCTGGAAATTTGCCCCAGGAAAATCAAGATCTCCAGTGTGGAATGGCTTCCTTCTCTTGCTCTGCTAAATTGGGTAGAGAACCCAATTTGTCAAGTCTGCAGTCTCAGTCGGGTGGGTCATCACACTAATTGGTCTTTTCCTAATGTCTACCAAAGTTGTTATTTGAAAAAGTCTCTGTGTCACAGGAAAATAAAGACCAGACCTGGTTCCTTTGGACCAGCTGGGCTGCTTTTAGCACAGTTTTGTGCCGAGAAGCCTATCTTCCTGCAGTCCGGTTTGGTGCTGGCTTCTCTGTTCTTTCATGGAGCCCATCATCTGTTGACTAGCACCACACAGATTTGCCATAACTCTGAGCCAAGTGCTTTGGGGAAATAGAAAAGTGCAAAACCAGACTTCTAAGGATCTTGCATAGAATTGAGACACATGTCTCAGATATGGGTAAGATGCAAGTCTGATAGAGAACCTAGACATGTCTTCATATTTTCTATATATTGCACATGTAAAATGTGGTTGGGTTCTAAATATAAATATATGGGTAGATTCATATGTATCTGAATGTGTCTATACTTATTAATATGGAAGTATGTCAATATGACAGATATATAAAGGAGAGAGAAAGCTGCATTCTATGGAAGGGTGATGCTTGACATTGATAATAACCACCATATACTCCAGCATCAGATAGAAAAGAATCTGCTGAGAGCAGGAAGATTCATGGCAGGGAATGGATGGTTGGATATATTTTAGGTGACTTGAATAGATGAATACCAGGCTGAGCCCTTTATACTTATTTATTATTAGATCTGACTGATGATCTGTGGTTTTTGAATGAGAATGGCCCCATAGGCTCATATATTTGAATGTTTGGTCCCAGTTGGTGAAACTGTTTGGGAAGGATTAGGAGGTGTGGCCTTTTTGAGAGCTGTATCACTAGGGATGGGATTTGAGGTTTCAAAAGTCCACACTGCTGCCATTAGCTTCCTCTCTTTGTCTTGTGCTTGTGAATCAGATGTGAGCTCTCAATTGCTGTTCCAGCACATGCCTGCCTGCCCCTTAACTATTGTCCACTGTGATGGTCATGAACTTTAGCCCTCTGGAACCATGAACCCAAACTTAATGCTTTCTTTAATAAGTTTCTTGGTCATGGTGTTTTGTCATGGCAACAGAAAAAATAACTCAGACAGCTCGTCTGTGACTAAGTAAACTCTTCATGTAGAGTAGAGCAGAGCAATTGCTTCTTGACCTATTAAATGACATGGAGCCGAATTATTTTCAAGTTCCCCCTCAGCTTATATGGCTTTTCAAACTCTGCAATATGAAGACTATACTCCAAATGGTAGCACACAATAGCTGGAGTTGTGGGGATTGTAACTCATTTGTTATTCTCTTCAGTGTGCTCTCTTTGGCAAATATGGACTCAGAAAACACACTGAAAAGGAAATGCTCTCTCAGTAAAGGAAGGAAGTGCTGGTAGGTGAAGGATCTGAAAATGGACCTCACAGAGCCACGGAAAATATAAATGTTGAGGCTTAAACCTCCAGTGTAACAATGTGTCACATGGCTGATATCCTGCCATGTCTGTTGGTAACCTTGAAAGCTCACAAAGCCTGAGAGGAACAGGAAAGTGAGGGGAGGGTGAGCGCAGCAAAGTCACTGAAGCATGTCTTCAGCTGTGCCTGACTAAGGTTAAGAACACACACAGGACCAGGTGCTCTATATAAAATATGTGTTTAGCATAAAGCAAAGCCCTAGTCCCCTCATTATTGGAATTACATGGCATAAGTAGCAGGGAACATCGCCCAACAATGATGTGAAGGGAGACCTTTGCTATCAATATAGGAGGAAAAGCTGATACAAGACCACTATTTACCTGCACTGTGAAGTTAGGAACTCTTTTTATTGGCTCCTAGAGAATGTAATAGGACTGTTTGGTTTGCGGCAGAGTCAAATGGTGTGCCCCTCTATTGAGCTCAAAATCTAGCAGGGACATGATAGAATGCAAGAGGGCAACAGAAAAAGACAACCTTGCCCTACATCGCAGGACAGTGGAGTAAATGACGTCATCATGGCCTCATTTCACCCTGCTTTGCTAGAAGTCACTTTTTTCCATGGAACTAGGTCTTGCTTTTATTCCAATATGTATAAGCTCAGTAATTAGGAAGCCCTAGAAATGCCCTTACTCTCTTCATCTAGGCATTTTCCCAGCCCATTAATCCAGTGAGAAATAGCCAATGCCTTTGGAAATGTCATAGTATCCCTGGCATTTCAGACTCTCCCATTCTGGTTTGTCTAGCCATAGCCACCTCTTCTGTATGCGGAGGGTGGCAGGTCTTCTGAGTCTTCCAAATCTCATTTGTCTCTTAAGCTTCAGGGAGAATTCAAGGAGGATGCTGAGAATCAAAGTTGTCCTGTTCTCCCTCGACAGTGCGGGGAGTCTCACAACCCCAGCTCATGGGTGAGGGAAAGAGAAAGACATATGTATTGCAAGTTAGCCCAGGTCTAACCTGGCAGTGACTATACTGCATTCCTGGTCTGTCAGAGCTGAGGAAAACCTTCATGTTAAAACATGTCTTGATTGACATCTAAGCCACAAGTTCACTGCTATTAAAGCTAAACAAACCTCAATGACCTTTGACTTCTCATATGTTAAGGTGTGTGAGTTTGAGATAGGATTGGATGACTGGGGGTAAGGGCATTGGTGCATTGGACTCTTCTCTTGTACTGACATTAGTTCCTAAGGCGATTCCATGCCCAGCATCACCTCCTGTGGAGGTGACTACATTGAAACCCTGACATCCCTCTTATAAGTCATTTGCCTTCTTCCACGATGCTCAGGTCAAGCCCTGGAGAAATGCTACCAATAGGACACTTGAATGTTGAGTAAAATGAGCTTTCATAGTTCTACATTCCCAAGCACTGTGTAAAACAAGCTCATGCTCAGGTTGAGACATTTCCAAGCACAGTAAAGCATGATACCACCAGGGGGCAATATGGAGCTGTGTCCACTAATCATTTCCGTTGACCAAAGTAAAATTCAACCCTCACGACCCTTTCTGTCTTGCAGGAGAGCCTCATTAAAGCCAAGAGACACCAGTGTTCCAAGCTATAGAAGCAGTTAGAAAAATCTGGAATCACTACATCTTTCATTGTAGCTTGGAATTTCCTCCTCAACCATTACCAAATTCATCTTCACTGAGAGCCTGCTCTCATTTTTTTTTTTATTTACTGTCTAAAATGGCTATTTTCAGGGATTTCAAGATCTGAAATACGAAAGTTTTATAATTATGTAACATCCCTGTCCTAAGCTATAACATTTTTTAAAAATTATTTCCTGTTCTTTCAGAACTCTGTCTCTGATCTGTATTATTAATTTTTAAAAGCACCCAGAGCAATGTGCTGTAACAAGGACAGAGTGACACCCACATGATTTTCCCTTGGTTTTTGCCATTGTGTATCAAGCCCTTGGAAATGGGGTACAGAGATAGTGCCAGGATTCTGTGAGCTTACAATCTTCCAGGACCCTAGGAAATACAGGGGTGTCAGTGTTCAGGTGTCCTAAAGTTCCCCTAGCAAAGGCCTAATCAGTTTCAAAAAATAGGAAAGAGAGACCACAGAATCATTTTGCAAATGAGACAGCCCTGGGAAGCTGATGTGCCTGGTCTTTGCACTTAGGTCGAAGCTTCCAAGCGAGTTTTCTGCTTTTCCAGTTCCGTCTCAGCTGATTCTGGCCTGTTGTGTATGGCCACTGTGGTACAATTAAGTAAGTGACTGCTGATTGTTAAGAAAGCATTTTCCTAGGGCAGCGGTGCCACACATCTTTAATTCCAGCACCAGGAGACAGAAGCAGGTGGATCTCTGTGAGTTTGAGGCCAGCCTGGGCTACAGAATGAGTTTCAGGATAGCCAGAGCTGTTACGTAGAGAAGCCCTATTTCAAAACCCTTCTCCCTGCAAAAAGAAAGCATTTCCCTTATAGTGGAATTTTCATAACTTCTAATATTTCTCTAAGTGATTTCACAAATGAATGCTACATGAGGGTAGACCCAAGTCAAAAGAGCAACTACTGGTTGCCAGACAGACATGTTGAGAAAGTTAGAAGGATGTTAAATGCTTAGATTGAAGCAGTGATACAAGGATATTATGTTACGAACCAGGTGCCACCTCCTTATCTAATGTGTCTTTATTCTAATTTATTCTAGTTAGCGAAACAGAAAAACAGAGCCCTTTTTGGAGAGATTAAGCATGTATACAAGGTAGGCATTTACAAACTTGGAATCCTGATCCCTGGTTTGTTAATGACTTTGAGAAAGTCATTGAAGCTCTTGTATTTTTATTTCTCTTGAGTAAAATAGAAGCCATAAAATGGACTGTCTCCCTAGGATGCTGCGATTAATGTCACGAATGAAAGAAGTAGAAATACATTTCACAAACGCCGGTGCTGAACCCCAGCATCAAACTGATTGGGAAAGAGTGGGGTTTAAGGAAGAAAGGGACAACCTGGGTCTACTATGTAGGAAGAAGACAGTGTCCTGGTGTAAAGGGCAACATGGTCACCACTCTTCCTCTATAGCCACCGTAACATGAAAAGCAGAAATTAAAGTCTGCTTGTGTATTTGTCTGTTTATTGACACTAGGTCTCGCTATGTAGCCCTGGCCAGCCTAGAGCCTGCTGTATAGAGTAGGCTGATCTTGAATTCATGGAGATCCTCCTGCCTCTGCCTCTACCTCTGGGCTGAGGGCTAGATAAAGCCATGCGCCATCACTCCTGGCAAGCTCATTTATTTTGTAACATATACTAACAGTGGTCACGGTACCTAGCAGAGTGACCACAGAGCAGTTTATTTGCTAGAATCATGGTGGAGGTGTATTGTGTGGTTTGCTTAAAACTGCTAATCATAAAGCTAATCATAAACTGTCTTAAAAGG
This sequence comes from Peromyscus leucopus, assembly GCF_004664715.2. NCBI lineage: Eukaryota > Metazoa > Chordata > Mammalia > Rodentia > Cricetidae > Peromyscus > Peromyscus leucopus. The sequence goes on along the minus strand of NW_023505121.1, from coordinate 40,915 downwards.
TACATTTCCTGTAACGTTACATATAAAACAACCCCTAAATAGAGGAATTGATACTAATTCATCTTACATCTCAATTTGTGGCAAAATTTTAACATTTTCGAGAGTAGGGCTGGTTGTGGAGACACATGCTGGTAGAATGAACTGAAGAGGCAAAGGCAGGAGGATCACCAATTTGAGGCAAGTCTGGGCTATCCCTTAGGAGCTGGGGAGACGAATTAGCAGATAAAGCATCTACCACGCAGACATGAGGACCAGTTTGACTCCCCAGCACCAATGTAAATATCAGATGGGCTTGGCAGCCTGCCTGTAAGTCCCAGCCCATGGGAGGTAGCGATGGGATCCCCAGAGCAAGCTGTCTAGCACTGCTGGATGAACTGGCGAGCTCTAGGTTCCACATGTAAGGTATAGAGCGATTAAGGAAGACACCAGACAATCTCTGGCCCACTCCGTGCACAGGCATGTGCTGACACATTTGCAAATACACACATACATGCATGCACAGACACCACACCCAAGTACTTATGCCAACAAAAATTTTTTTTTAAGAATAGGACTCTGTAAACATGAATTTTAACTTTGGTGTTTGTTATGTCTAGCAGTCAGGTTTTCCCCAATCTTGAGTGCCCAGAAAGTAAAGGAAGTAAGCTACTGCATTAAACTTAACTGAAGTAGCTCACATTGGGAATGGGTAATTTCCATTGGATGGATACTACCCTCATTTACTCTTAAGCACCCAGGGTGTTTTAAAATGTGAAGGCAGCAAGAATTGATGCCAATGACTGAAAACCCCAGCTACTCCTCAGAAGTGGTTCCTCACTTGGGAGCATTGTCTGTTGGGGTTCATTGTTCCCTGAAGCCAAGAGAAGGGGACGGTGTGGCTTTCTTTTCTGAAGCCAGTCTCTCCCTTTTATTCTGGAATCTGTTCATGCTAACAGCCCTGGAATATCATTTTAATGATTTCTATTTTATCTTCCATCTTCCTTTTTTCTCTTTCAAACATGAGTAAATTCATTTACATTTTAAAAGAGAGTGGAGAAAGGCCAGAAGGAAGGACATATGCACAGCAAAGTCTTCAAACACGTTTCTTCCCTGGAATCTATCTCCTGTGATCTCTCTGGCTCTCATGTACTTTCTGGTCTGACCCTATCCTTGAATTATCTTTCTTTCTCAAATGTAATTCAATAAAATCAAACATTGGTACAGAAAAGAAACCCAAGAGATTACCCAGTCTTTAAAACCTTGGGCATTTGTGGCCATGAATGTTTTCCCCAAAGAATCCGTTTTGAGAGCCCCCTTCCTTCCTGCCTCTCCATGAGACCCAGTACCCATGTGAGCATGTGCAGGTTGGTAGAGGATGACAATGTGATTCATTCCTGGAGTGATTCTCTTCGTGGTAGACAAGGTGTGAGACCACAGAGAGGAAGCTGTGACTTGGGATAATCTTCAGGGATTTCCTCCCATTCTCTGGTCCTCCGGCCATGTTAGATAGTTACACTACTTAGTTTCCTGGGACTCTCTGCTCTAGATTTCATTCTAAATAATAGAGGAGAATGAGTTAGCAGGGTCTGACATAGTCAGAGGTCTCAGTGACCTTTTCACCTTTTGAATTTGGACCAACCAAGAGCTGTAAGCCGAGAGCTTTGCATTGCATTGAAAATGCTTTTATGACGTGAGCAAAAACAGAAGCATAAGGGAGATGCTCAGGAAGATCTGAGGAAGAAAGGTTAATAAGTTTTTTTAAGCAAGTGGAAACTGAATGTAAGCTCCAGAGTTAATGTTTGGCTGTGGTTCTTTGTTTAAACACTGGAAATGTTTCCAAGCAGATAGGGAGGAAATGATGAAGTTACAGTATACTAGTATATTTAGATACCTTTATTTTTTTGAAGATTCTGAACTGAACTTCTTTCCTTGGGATAGTTTTAGATTCATATTTCTGAGACTAGCTCTTTCACTAAAATAACCATTCATTCCTCCAGCCCACAAATGCTGAGCAACTGAGAAAGAAACACTGTGTGGCATCTTAAGATGGGGATGCAGGAGAAATGGGGTGCCCGGTGGCATGTATCCTTTATGGTGATTGATGTGTGCAATCCACCGCCTTGATTTCTATGGGAAGACACAGAGAACAGGGTGAAAGCTGTGTGCTTGCCCCAGGTAGTGTTCCTAATTTCGAGGACACAGAAGCTGTCTTGGCCTGGGAGACTGTGGGCTCACAGACTGCCCATAACTGAGTGTAGCCTTGGGCCACCAACAGAACTAGATTGGCTGTGACAGTGAAGGAGCAGGTACACTTTCCTCTGCTGCCCATCACTACAAGACACTCTCACATTATTGCCACCACTTCGGTCCCCAAGTCTTTGGCATCATTCCCTGGGCATTTAGAGTCGAGCCAGGTTAGCAACCTGGACACTGCCCACCAAAGAGGCTGAGCAGCTGTGTGGGGCAAGAGGGGAAACAGAGTTGCACCTCTCAGCTTCCTTCAATTGGGGGAGGCTGTCGTAGGTCTCTCTCTGACAATGGAGAGAATTTCTCACTAATGGAAAGTAGTTCTGAGTGGTGGATCCACCCCCATATTCATTATAGAGGGGGAAATATTAGAATACCCGGTAATGAAAATTCATGTGCTCTCTGTTGACTTATTAAGATTACTGCAGAGCTCGCAGGATTGCTGTAAGCATGGTTAATATCTTCTAATAATCTCTAGTGTTTTGCATTTTTAAAACTTAGTTCAGTAAAAGTACATGCCCTAGTCATTTTCCTGTTTGCTGTGATAAAATTATCTGACAAAAGGAACTTCAGGAGAAGGGGTTTATTTTGCTCATGGTTCAAGATGTTGTCTATCATGCAGGCAGTCAAGTCAGGGGCAGCAGAGCATAAAGCAGCTAGCCGCATTATGGCCACAGTCTGAAGAAATGAGCAGGAAAAGCATGCTGCCGCCCAGGTCCCTTTCTCCATTTATACAGTCCAGGATCTCAGTCAAGAAATGGTGCCATCTACAGTGGGCAGGTCTCCCGACATTAATTAACATAATCAACATAATCCCCACAGGAGTGCTCAGAGGCCTGTTTCCCTTAGATTCTGTTGACAATTAGCACTAACCATCACGGTGTACTGTTAATGCATTTAATGGCAAGTGTCAAAGATGCAACATACAGGTTGGTGTCTGTTCTAGTTTGCTTTTCTGTTGCTGTGACAACTCAGTGGCTCTTAACCTTCCTAGCCGTGACCCTTTAATACAGTTCCTCACGTTGTGGAATCACAAAGTTGTTTTTGCTGCTACTTCATAACTGTAATTTTGCTACTGCTGGAATCGCGATGTAAATATCTGATATGCAGGATATTTGATGTGAGACTCTTGTGAAGGATCATTTGACACCCCCCAGAGGGTCATGACCCCACTAGTTGAGAACTACCTCTCTAACCAAAAGCAACTGGAAAGAAGGGTTGATTTGGCTTACACTTCCTGGTCACCCATCCATCACTGAAAAATGGTGCCATTGAGAGGAATGCTGCTGGCTGCTTGCTCATGCTCAGCCCAGAACCATCTAGGAATGGCGCTGCCACACAGTGGGTGGGCCTTCCCACATCAATTATCAATGAAGACAGTCTCTCACAGAGATGGCCACAGGCCAGTCTCAACTGGGCAAGTCCTCAGCTGAGGTCCCATCTTCAGGCGATCTAGGTCTGTGTCTAGTTGACAATAACAACTGACCATCATGGTGTCACCTCCATGCTGTGTAGTATCCTGGGGAACAGCTCACTCTCCAACACCAGCAGACTATACTGCTTTTGCTGTCAAGGCAAAAATATTGGAATTAAAACTTTACCTTACTTACAATTGAAGGAATACAGGTCAGTTGATAGACTATAACCGTTACCAGTCATCTCTGTGCAACAAATGGCGCTACTTACAATACTTTGAAACTGTAGTTATTTTCTTAAGCCCCTACTCATTTATATGTTTGACATGCTTAGCATAATAATGTCTGTCAGGGGAGAAGCCAGTCAGTGAATTTTTGTTGAATGGATGATTTAACTGTATACACAGTTTGCTTTTGGTATGGAAGAAAAAAAATGACTACAACACGGGTCCTCACCCAAAGAGCTCACGTTCTAGTGGAGGAAGCAGAAAGCAAGTGCTTCGGGAATACGTGATATGCTGTAAGTCACGTGAACAGATTCTGACATTTAGACTCATTATCATAGGGTGAGCAGTTTACCACACGGGTCACACATATTTATTTAGTGAGTAAGACAACAGAATGGCATGGTGCACTATCGTGGCCATCATCATCAGTTCCATGCTGCAGATGAAGAAACTGAGTCTTTGAGTGGTCGGTCAGCTGGCTTGCCCAGTCCTGGATAAACTGCTAATCTAATTACAAGTGTCCTGAAGGACAGAGTAAAGGTTGTGTTTGTCCTGGAGAAAAGTTCCAAGACAAAAGAAACACAAGTTGACCTAGGCTAGGGATGATTTCATTCTGTTGCTGTGGGTAAAACACTCTGACCCACAGTTATTTTGGGGAGGAAGGGGTTTGGTTTCAGCCTGCACTTCCAGGTAACAGTCCATCACTGAGGAGGGAAGCATAGCTGCCTCCTTGCCTGCTTTCTGGCTTGCATCATTGGCTCGTGCTCAGCTGGCTTTCTTATACAGCCTAGATCCCTCCATCTAGGGATGTTGCTGCCCACAGCGGGCTGGGACCTTCCACACAATCATCAATCAAGACAGTCTCTTACAGACATGGCCACAGGCCAATCTGATCTGGGAAATCCCCCAGTTGGGACTCTCTCTGTTGACTCTGTGCTGTGTCAAGTTGACAGCTAAAGTGAGCCCAGACAGATGATGTCTAAATTCAAATCTGCTTGTCTCAGACAGACATTCTTAGTCACTACATTCCACTGTTCTCTAGCAAAGAGAAATTGGCTGTGGGTTTTTGCAAGAGAAAAACCTGCTGCTCTGAGGCCCTCAAGCTATGTAGAGACTTTTCAAACACTGGACATTTAAGATGAGGAGTCTGCTAAGTAAGCCAAAAATATAAATGAAATGGGTTTTCATGGTCCTTTCAGGGGGTGGACATTAATTTCTGCATGATGGCAGACACAGATATGAGTAGATTTGGGGTTTTAGCCCTTATGAGTATGGTCCTTGGTACTTCTCCAGGGCTTTGAGGCAGTCTCATATTCACTCCATTTTGTCCCCACGTCATCCTTAATCTCTTGTCCCTGGACTCAGCACAGATCAGCTCTAGGTCACATGCTTTTCTAGATTACACCACCTCTGGCACTGAGGGCATACTATTGAAACCAATGAAGAGAGCTTGCCCAGCTGCTAGGCCAGAGTGTTCTTGCTGCTCCAGGCTTCCCTAGTGGAGCAGCCTGATCATCTAGAGAGATGGGGACCTCCAACACGCTGCAGCTCTCAAACATTCCCCTTGCCTTCATCAAACCAGCAATGACTAGCAAAAGCCTCAAGTGATTTTTTTTAGTAGGAACTCTGTTTTTAAATCCTCCCATTTTCATTCTCCTTAAACAATTTGGGTGGGTGGTGGTATTTGGTTGTTGGTTTTTCCTGAAATAGTGTCTCATGAGCTCAAGCACTGGCCTCAAACTCACATGTAGCTGAGGATGATCTTGAACTCCTGGTCCTCTGGCCTGGGATTATAGCCATACCTAGATCTTAAATAGTATTTATTTTACCCTGAATATTATTTGCTATTTCACACTTGGGAAAACTCTTGTGTTTTCTTCTTGTATTTTATCTACATTGTGGATCAAAGTTACATTCCTCAAAAGAAAAAATGGGGTCAATAGCCAATGGATCAGGCGAAGATTATGTTATAAGATAGATGAACTTAGATTGATATCCAGAAATAGATGCATCATAGAATCACAGAAAATATTTCTATATTCTAGATAGAGTTTTATTACACTGTACAGATGAATGAAATTACATCAGTTTCAGACAATGAATGAAACTAGAGACCATCAGATAAGCATATGACAAGAAAGTAGAAATGGGAATATTTGAGGAGAGAAGGGGTTGGTGGAAGGAAGGTAGGAAAGAAGAAGGGTAAAGGATGGCTGAAGCTATGTGATACATTTTAATGAATATATTATGAAACTCATTAATTGTTTAATTAACACATACTAATACAATTTTTTTTTTTGGCCGAGCTGAAGACCGAACCCAGGGCCTTGACTTGCTAGGCAAGCACTCTACCACTGAGCTAAATCCCAAACCCACTAATATACATTTTTAAAGGTGAATTTTACAGTTGCTTTTCCATAAAGATTTTGCTGTTATGGGATAACTCTTTGATGGCGGGCTTGTCACACTGAGTTCTGCAATATCAGTAATTTGCAATAAAAAATTTCACTTATTCATACTTGGTGGTTGCATGGTCCTTGTATTTCAAGGTGTCTGGTTTGTCAGTAATAATTTGGAGTTCAGATGACTTGTTAATATGTATCAAGTAAAATTCTCTTCCTCAGTCTTATAAACTGAATAACAATATCCAAACTAATTCAGGGCCTTTAATTTTTTTAAGAGAAAAGATTTTTTTTTTCAGTTTAAACCAAGTGCTTTACGTGAAATCATTTTTTTTAAATAACTGCAGACTGATTGCACATGCTCCTCTTCATTCATTATAATACAACCTTTTGTGGGCTTCCACTTGGCCATTTTCAGTAACAGAACCAAAGTTACCCATTTGTGTAAAAGGAACAAAAACTATATTGGAAAATTACTGTGCTTTTCAATTCTGTGGCCCAATGAGTCTGAATTCTCTGATTAACCTACAGAATTGTATTATAAAAGGTAATTAAGCAGTGGGTTTTTATTATTAATTACTTCCCAATAAGTCCCAGTAACAAGAAAATAATTAAAGCATATATTTCCCTGTCCTGTTCCCCAGTGCCTGCTGTGTACACACACAGTTCATCTGCTGCCTCGTGTGTGACGTGTTCACAGTGCCCTTCTCCTGTCACACAGCAGTTTAACCTAGTGGAGAAAGAGGAGTTTAAGATCAAGGGGGAGCAAAAGACACTCCTACCACTCTTTGGAACAGAATAGAATTGGGCCAGTCCAGAGGGGAGGCAGATAGAGCTGTGAACTGTGGACCTGGTGCAATCTAGATCCGTGTGGAATCATGGGAGGTGGGAGTGGACAGAGCCGATGACAAAACTTCAGAGGAAAAACAAGAGGAAGGAGAGCTTGGGAATAACTTGTCTCAGGCAGTAGACTTACCCATAATTTCTAACTGTTACCAGCACAAACACACAGTAGCTGCTGAGAGATTTGGGGTTGAGATCAGGCTCCGGACTTATAATGTGACTTTGAACAATGCGTTTAATCTCCATGAGTTCAGCAGACGCAGCTGCAAAATGACCCTAACATTGTTACCCAGTAGGGTTACAGCAAGGATTGTCTAATACAATGGTGGGGGGGGGAGGGGCAATGCCTGGAAAATCATCTAGTCGCTGTCTTATTATTGATGTGTATTTTTCCTCTTAAGTGTCTGTGTGTACATTTCTGTGTTTTCATTCATGTGTTTGAGTGTGGTGCTTGTGTGCCACAATACACATGTAGAAGTTAAGAGACAACATCAGGTGTTCGTCCTGGCCCTCTACCTTGTTTGAGACAGTCTCTATATTCACTGCTGCTTGTGACAGATGAGCTGGCCCATAAGCATCCCGAGATTCTCCTGTCTCTGTTCTCTCATCTTATTATAGGAGCACTAGGATTACAGATGTGCCCTACTTTATGTGGGTTCTGTCACCTGAACTCAGGCCCTTGTGATTGCATAGCAAGTGTTCTGCATATTGAGCCATCTCTCTAGCCCTCCATGTGTAATTTTCGATTACCACCCAACCCCAGTTAGTTAGGGGTCACCAGATTTCACCCTCATGAATTTTACTAAAATACCCAAGAAATAGATTGTTATTAGTTCAACACTAATTTGAAACAAATAGATGTATTTTAAATATTTTATTAAGCATCACTCACTGATATAGTCCGTGGTTACACTGACATGTAGTAAATGAAAAGATGCAGAATTTGAAACCAGATCAACTTCATATCCTGGGTCCATGACTCACCGAGAACATAGTTTGTTGAATCTGGATAGTCTACTGTAGTGTGGATCTGGAGTGTCCTCCACAAGCCCATATGTTAAAAAAGGTTCCCAGCCAATGGCACTGTTGGGAGGTGGTGGGAAGTTAAATATTTGTGGAAGTGGGTTCCCTTGAAGGAAATTTGGAACCTCAGCTCCTTCCTTTCTCTCTCTCTTATTTTCCTGCTGCTGTGAAGTCAACAGGCTTCCTCAGCCCCTCTTCCACTGTGCACACCAATGCTACACAAGCCCAAATCAAACAGCCATAAACTGAAACCATAAGCCAAGATAAACCTTTCCTCTTTGTAAGCTGATTATCTCAGGTGTTTTCTCCCACTAATGGAAAACTGGCTCAGTTAAGCCAAAGAGTGAACCAAATTAGGTAAGAGTATGCAGAACAAAGCTTTAGGAGTGGATCCGATAAAAAAAACATTGTCTAGGGGGCTGGAGAGATGGCTCAGAGGTTAAGAGCACTGGCTGCTCTTCTAGATGTCCTGAGTTCAATTCCAGCAACCACATGGTAACTCATAACCATCTTTAGTGAGAGCTGGTACCCTCTTCTGGGCATGCAGGCAGAACATTGTATACATAATAATAAACAAATCTTTTAAAAAAAAAAACATTGTCTATACATAGGAAATTCATGAAGGTAAGTTAAAATATCTTTAAAGAAGCAAGCAAAAAGGAATATGCATACAATCCCAAATGAAGTGGTCATAGAAATCACAGTGGAAGCTTGAGTGGAGACTGGGAAAGCTAAAGGGTTTATTCTTGGCCCTCCAGCCTCTCTGGGCTTTATTTTATTGGTAATGAAGCTAAGGCCAGGGATTAGTGGCTCAGAGACACAGACCTCAGGCTCCCTGGCATCTGGATCATTCATCTCTCCTGGGTTAGACATTGTGTATAGCGGACCATTTTGATTCCAAAGCCATACTTTAAAAAAAACTAATTATGAATTTAATGTTTAAATTAATAATTGGATGAACTCAGTATAATAACTAATCTGAAATCCATGGGCTAACCCGTGTTTTAGAAGCTTGAGTCAAAACCCAATGGTGTTTTGCCAAATTTTTGAAATATGGTCAGTGGCATCTTTCATAGTCTTATCCACCATTTCTTTTCCCCTTGAAATGTGTTTTTCTGGACCCTGGGAGGGATTTATAGCAACAAATGTCCATGAGGGAAACACTGCTCTTCTAAACAGCAGGCCTGCTGTGTGCACCAAGTTCACAGCTGTCAGCTAAATCACCGCAGCTTCCAGTCGCTCGGAGGTTCCTGACGGTAGGGAAGAATGAATGTCAGCTTCAGTTTCCTGGGGCTTCTCAGTGATCCTGGGTCCTCCCTACACAGATGGCCCGTCATCCTCAGTCATCATTTTTAAACTGTTTGAACCTGGGCTATTCTGTTTAGGCTGCATTGCATTCATTGTGCTGGGCAAGTCAGGTTCATCAGTGGTCCAGCCTCTGAACCTGTCCACAATCTCATGTCATTTCCTGTTTAGCCTAGGTCATAGCATACAGTATCTCTGTGTGCCAGGCTCTCTTGAGGGACAGTGCATGGCAGTAAGTCACAGGGGATCAGCTTCTCTCTGTCCCTTCTGATTCCCAATTGACCTTTTCCTATTTCCTCTGGCCCTCAACTCTAGAAATCTACATTGTCTTCATGCTTGGTCTAGTTTGATGGGTTTGCCTTGCCTTGTGGTATCCCACTCCTGTTTTAGTTAAAAACAAATGATGGAAAACTGCCAGTTAAGAGCACTAAGTTTGAATGGCTGTGTGGAGGTCTGTGTGCAATTTAATATGTCCTGGTCTACATATCAGCATTTTATTCTTTGCTCTTCCTTTCTCTCAGTCAGTCTGGGACTCTAAAATTCACTTAGCAGTTATAGGGTAAACAGTTACAACTATTGTTTGCATCTTACAGATGGAAATGTTGGGATCCTAAGTTTGTAGCCGACTATACTGTATCCCAGAGACAAAGGTGGGACCACAGCCCAGAGCTCCTGAAAGTCGCCCTCAAAAGCATTTCTGTCGACTCCTCCCCTTCCCTGTTTTCTCCTTAGGTAAGTCCTGTTTTTTTTTACTGAATTGTGAAATGAGTGAATGAATTATGAGGCAAAGCTATATTTGTAGAAAGTGGCTTCTGTAATTTTTCCCTGAGCCCAGGGAACCAAACGTCTAAGTTGAACCATGCAGCTTTCCCATACGCTTTTCTTCTGAGATGCAGCTGTATATTGCTTTATCTGTTATTTATTGGCCGTGTAGACAGTAGTATGAGCAGATGTGCTATTTTTTCAAGATGCGTATCATGTTCTTGATGTTGATCTGCCTGTCTTTGTGCTCCGACTCTGGCTTGAAGCCATTGTAACCACTACAGATTAAGGAAATATCCACAGACTATGCTTTCTTTGTCCAAATTGATCTTCATGGATGGCCTCGGTATCTAGATGAGAAATTGCCCTAGTGATGTTCCGATGATTGCCAGATTCATTCAGCCTAAGTTTTTACTATAAATCCACCAGTTCAATATATTGGACCCAGGGAAAGATAGCAAAGAGAATAAATCTTTACTATGGTACCATTTTTAATTAACTTGGTTCTTGGTTTAGTGTTTATCTGAGTTACTTTTGCATAATGGTGCCCCAAATCCCTGAGAGAACAACTTAAAGGAGGAGGAGTTTGGGGGTTCACAGTTTCAGAGGGTTTGTTCCCTGGTCACTTGGCTTTGTGTACTTGTTCAGAGCATCATGGCAGCAGGATGGATGACAGAAGACACATGTCCATTTCACAGTGGACAGAAACAGAAAAAGGAGAAAGAGCCGGGGACAAGACTCCCCAAAAACCTGGCCCAGTGACTATTTCCTTTAGGCAGGCCCACCTCCTAAGGCTTCCCTAACCTCCAAACAGTGCCACTGCTGGGAGCCGAGAGCGCCAAACAATAGCCCGTGGGGGACCAATGGTCAGACAGACAGACACCTCATAGAGCCAGCACACCGGAGAGAAGGCAGCACCTGGGTCTGGAGTTTTTGAGAATCAGGAGAGGAAGCTATTAACCTGCCCTTCAGCAACTGCAGAAGCAAGAACTTACAGTTGCTGGGTGATTATCGGCTCTGAGGAAGTTTCCTGGGTCATGAGGCTTAGAAAACAGTGTCTGAAAGGAGGGAACCAGAGTCCGCTTCGACAAATCTAAGCAACTGCCTGGCTGCCGGACTTGATCAGAAGGAAGCACGTGAACACCGGACTCTGAGTACTGAAGCTAGAGTGGCTGGTTCCTGTTCACTCCACCAGAAGCCGTCAGACCCCAGAAATGGAGTCAAGAGGCTTCTTCATCCCATGATTTACTCTGATTCCCTTTGTACACATATGGACTCTATTTTCTCCTGTCTTTATAAATATTGTTGTGACTGCCTCTGCGAAGCTACCTTTCTCACCCCAGGGGAAAGCCAAAGACCAGACGCCCCTACCCTCCCTCCCACCCCCTTCCTATTCGACAGAACTGCAAGGGGTGGGAGCAATTTGGCCAGTCAAAGTGATGTGTGTATTTGAGTGTTTAAAGAGCCGGGCTAAGCTCAGAGTCAGGGGCCTTCCATAAATAACCTGTGTCCTTCTCTGTGTGTGGCTGGGATGGAATGCCTTTCTCTTTAGAGTTGTACAAGTATCAAAGATCAAAGAGTCAACAGTTTCTGGATGTGCTGCTCATTGCAAAGCCCTGTTCTCTGTGGGAGGATTCTGGCAAAGGCACCAGTCATTCTCTCTGGGGACTATTTGCTGGCGGTTGGGGTTGGAGGGGGCTCAGAGAACTTAGGGCTTTTAAGGGACTTTTTGAAAAATACAGATGAAAATTCACTTTCAAAGGCAAGTGAAAACTGGCATCTTTGGGGATATGGAATGTGGTAGGAGGGAGAAGGAAGTAAAGAAATTGACCCATTACCACATGGAACGTGGTTCAAGACTAACCGGAGGTGGAAGAGTAACCTGTGTAATTTACTTACCAGTGAGTAGGCATTAGAGCCGGCCTTTGATAAGCAGAGCAGAACATGTACAGGGATTTGGTTTTTTAACCCCAAGTAGTTAATGGCCTTGAAAAACAGGCTTTGAACTAGTTTGCTAGGGTATGGGGGGAAAAAGTGTGCTTCAAATCTCAGGATTGTAGACAATCACAATGCACAAAGTAATAGTTACTCTCTATCCCGTCTGCTGTGTGCCACGTACCATGCAGTCACAAGGCATCTTTAATCCTCACAGCTGTGCACAAGGGGGACTTGTTATCCTGTCTTACACATAGGATGATGGGCTCCACACAGTCGAAATGCTTGACTCAAGGTCACACTGTTATTAAATACAAAGTCCAGTATTTGAACAGAGCTCTGGAATGGAGAAGATGTGACTACCACTTAGCCTGTGTTTAATCCTTCTGGCTTCTGCTGCAGTTTCTGGCCTGTGTTATGGAAGCTGGTGGGGCCCTTTTGCCTTCTGAGCTTGCAGCTGCAGCCTGTGATTGCTGTGGTTCAGGCTGAACTAGATGGTCCTAAGTCCAATGCCCCTGGCTTCTCTTGTACAAGCTCACACGGGCATGCTGTGGCTTGTAAAACTGCTTCATACCACAGGTAGGTTTTCCAGTGGAAAATGTGTCCTAAACCTTGTGATAAAGAAACCATGTTAGGGGGGCTGGAGAGATGGCTTAGTTGGTTAAAAGAAGTGGCTATTATTCCAGGGGACTCAAGTTCGATTCCTAGCACTTATATGGCAGCTCATAACCGTCTGTAACTCTGGTCCTAGGGAATCTGATGCCATCTTCTGGTTTCTATGGGCACCAGGTATGCACACGGAGCACAGATACATGTGCAGGCAAACATTCATTTGCATAAAATGAATTTTAAATTTAAATAAAGAAAGCATGTTAAGGTAAATACTTGACAAGACTATTATATCTGAAAGGATCATTGTCAGACTCTGGAATTCGTGTGCAACATGTAAAGTCCTTCCACTGAACACTCAAAACACTGAACATGTATACCTCTGTGGGTGGCCTGTTCCTGTGGTCATCTTGGGCAGTCAGACCTAGTCACTCATATCCTGTACCGCACAGTCCATAAGCGGGTGTTTCATCTGCTGTTCTTTGCATGGAGTTAGAAACCAATGTCTGTGAGTGACTCCTGCACAGACTTGGCAATGACGGCCAAAACATCATTTCCTGAAGCGTATTATGTTAATGAGAATCATGTCTTAGCTCCCCATTCCTTACAGTATCTTCATTTTAGTAAAAACCTGAATGGCGTGAGCCTTTCACAGAAAGCAAGCAGTGCTGTATAAAGGATGTAGTGATGAGAGTCAGTACCGGGTCAACGGCTGTGTGGTCCCCAGAGCTTTTGTCCTTGTCGTAGATAAGACTTGAATCCAAAGGATGCCATGAGACCAAATGTTTAAGACGATCAGAAAACCACAGCCACCTAAAAATGTCACCTTCTTTTGGCACGTAACCCCCTCCATGTTCCTTTTTTTTTTTTTTTTTTTTTTGAAGTTTGTAAAGGTCAGAAATAGAAGCAGAGAGGCAGTAGATTCTCTCTTTTTTCATACTGATTTAATAGCAATTGAGAGCATCATCAAAATCCTGTGGCTCTTCCGCCTCCGAATCTTCTCAAAAGGTTTCACACATGCAGTGTAAGGAACTGTGAGTCAGCCTTCCCTCTCCCAACTCTAAGCTTCGAAGAAATCATCTGCCAGGTGCTGCATATGTTCTCAGCTCCGCGACAGGAAGAAACACACTTGCTGGAAAGCAATGGAAACTTTAAAATCCAGTTGCACTTTGCTAACTTTCTTTCTTCTCTGTCTGGTGCCTGGAGGATGTTTCTGGCCCTGGATGAGTACTCTGCCAGGGGTAGCCACTCCCAGTGGGGATGGAGGGGGAGCATGGGATATGCTGACCGACCAATAGGTAAGATTCGGATACAGAAATAGTGAAGCCGTAAGCAACCACTTCTTGAAGGTAAAACCCAGAGATTCTGGTTCCATTTGCTTCAGGCCTGTAATTTCCCCTGCAATTAGAAACTGGTGTGCAGCTGTGGAGACATGGCCTCTAGTCCAGTGAGCTATTCGGCAAAGGAACGGGGCCAGGTAGAGAAGAATAACAAAACCAGAAATCATAGTGTTGCCCTTAGATGCATAACTTCATGCAATAGATGAGATCTCTGGAATGTTACAAGGCTGTTTTTGTCTGGAAAATTGTCTTCTGCAAAGCATCAAGGTCACCTCGTGTCCTAGGGACGGACTGCTGGGAGGTACTGTTTACTCCATGTTAACATTGCAGAAACAAGATTCAAACAAGGTGTGCGTCTCTCTTGAAGCAAAAGAAATCACTTACAGGATTACATGGCAAAAGTGAAGAAAGTGACGTTTTGTGCGCCTTCACCTCTTGATCGGCTGTTTCGTTGTCACGTTGGATTGTCAATTTGGATGCTTTTGTTCATAAATGTTGTGATGTGATAGGAAAGCTGTGGTAGACTCAGCCTCAAACAGAAACTTTTCTAACCACTATTTCCTACCACTCACCAATAACATCTGTTTTCGGTAGGTTTTCTTTCCTCAAATATCCAATGGTATAATTCCATGCTCAGGGGGAATTGATGGTGACATTTAATTTGTCCAAAGAGTTAGAGAGAGAGAGAGAGAGGAGAGAGAGACAGAGAGAGAGAAGAGAGAGAGACAAAGAGACAGAGAGAGACAGAGAGGGAGAGGAGAGAGAGAGAGAAAGAGAAAGAAAGAGAGACAGAGACAGAGACAGAGAGACAGAGATTTAATATTTAACAGAACCAAAAGTCAACCTGAAAAACCACTTTGAAAGCTGATTTCCATTTCATGATCTCACAAAGCCCTAAGGTAGGTCTACAGAAGGTGTGTCGGTCACACTCTGCTGTGAGTCCTTGTCAAACGAATTGTGTTGACTCACTGAGAATATTTCAGGACCCTGTCATGGAGACTTGAAGTGCAAGTTTTAAAGCCCCCCCCCCACACACACACACACAGTCACTATATAAAGCCCAAAGAGAAAAGCAAGACCATTAAACCTCAGAATTTGGTTCTGTGTGAAACCTTACAAGTTGAAACCCCAGGTTGTTCCTCCAGAAGCTCCTGACAGCCACATCTCCAATCCTGTTCACATTAGCCACTGATCCTGCTGGAACAGCCCACAAGCAAATGCCAAACAAGTACCTTTTTGCATAAAACTATGGTACAGAATAAAGGGAAGGTAAGGGGGAAGGAATTCCCCAGTCCAGAAAACCACACTGTTTGATGGTAAGATAGAAGTCTCTCCCTCTAGGATTACTGGGTAAAACTCTCCCTTGTGCTTTTGAATGAGGGATTTCCCCTGAACACAATGCTGATGACCTAAGTTTAGTTGCAGCCCTGGAGACCAGTGATTAAAGAAAAGCCAGGGCTTTCAAGGGAAGCTGGGCTGTAATGCCTAGTATGATAAACTGTAATTCAGAAACATCCTGTAGAGACAAGAAAAGTCAAGGTTTTAAATAGAGCTTTAACAAAAGTTCAGTGTCATCTGGATTAAGCTGGAACATGCTTAAAAAAAAAAAAAACTTTTTTTGATTACCAATTACATCCTTACCCCATAATACTTTTATCATTTAAGTAATATTGGTCTTTATTATCTTTGGATTCTCCATTTACAAATTCACATTCTCATATATAATACAGTCTCCAAGTCAGTAGTAATGATGCTTTTGCAGACATTCAAAAGCAAACACAGGGCTGCAGTAAACTTGAATTACACAAAGTACACTATAAACACATGTTCTTTTCATGATCCATGTAGTCCCATGCTTTTTCTTTTCTGCATTTTTCTATATATTTTGATGTTTTCATAATGTAAAAACGGAGCCCAATGGACTCAACAGGCCCAGTGTACCTGTGTGAAAGGGGACAGTGACCGGTCCTATAGAGAAAGCATGTGGGTTTGCTGAGGTTTTTTGAGGCATAAATTACAGTGCTTTTAGGTATGAGGTCAATGTTAAAGAATCAACTACACATAGTAAGTAAGGGATCATTAAAGAGAAATAGACACCATATTATGTATTGATTAGCAGTCAAAAATACTACCCAACACTTTTAAGAACTATATCTCTTCTTAGGGCAATCATTCAAGATTCACTAATTCAGTCTTCCTATTCCTGATACACAAACTAACTAGGTAGCTAATGAAAATGTACTGTTTGTCTAACAGCTCTGTGCTGACTGGTTATTTCCAGGCTATTTCTAGATAGTTTTCACTCATGCTCCACATGCAACTCAGAAACAACCTGCTACGCTGAGGACCAGGTTTTAAACAATGAGATGGTAGGTGACCTGGATCTGAATCCCATGGGTCTTAGACAAAAGGCAGAGAAAGGAGGATGTTCAGGAAGGTAGAAAAGAGAAGGGATAATTGGCCGTAAGTCCTGAGGGAGCTGCCATGTGGGATGGAGATGGAGCTATGAGAAGAAGCTGGGGAAAGGAAGCAGAAGTGGAGGAAAGGAGTGTTTATGTTAACAATGTTAGGGATCAAGACAATGGGTTATGGTGCTGACTATTATGCGTGAAACGCCATGTGTTGTACATTCTTGAGAGTTGGCAGAAAAGATACCAATATTTTCCACTAAGTTGAGTGACATCCTTTTTATGTAAATTGAGTCTGATCATTTGCTTTTCCTGCTCATGTAAGGTCATGCCTCTTTACTTCATGGCTACTCTGGTCAGTACATTGTGTGTGTGTGTGTGTGTGTGTGTATGTGTGTGTGTGTGTGTGTGTGTGTGTGTGTGTGTGTGTGTGATTTAATATAGTTGATCTTCAACTGGAAGCACTTGCATGTACTTAAGTCAGTAGAACTTAACAACTTACTTAGTGTGCTATGCACAGAGAGATTTTTACTGGCCAATGTAGAGAAGCTATGTGTTCTCATATTCATGCATAAGGTAATTTGTTTTATAGGTAAAAATAGAATTTGAAGCTTGAAATAAACAAATCATTGCTTTAAATAGTGTAGGGAAAAGGATGCAACTTCAGAAATAATTGCTGTTTCTATGCTGTTCCTTGTTGGAAACAATAACCTGAAAAGGAAGCTCCTCTGTCATTAACTTGTGATGTGAGGAAATTAGAAAGTATAAATAGAGAACCCAAGCAGTGGAGAGAATTTCCCATAATGCCATGTGGACATGATAAATTGTACCATTTTGCCACTTAATGGTATATGAGATCAATATAGACTCTAACTCATGAGCTTCATTTAGAAACCTCAAATCTGGTGGGAAAGTGTTTTTAGTATCTCAGGAAAGATTCTGAAAACTTTACAAAAAATAAGTGTTTGTGAAATATGGCCAAGTTATCTCTTCACACATGAAAAATGTTCTATATCTTCCTAGGAGTTAAATTCATTTTGTGAAGTGGAGATTTCTAAAAGCAGTGTTAAAACTATGTTGGATCACTGCTGAGAAGCAACAGCCATGCCATCTCGTGTGGATTTTTAATTAGACAAAAATAGTGATGTAATTTTTAGTTACCTCGGAAGGTGGAGGACAGGTGAGTGTACCGCCCGTGATGTCAGAGGAGAGGAGAGAGCTGCAGCCCCCCCCGTGATGTCAGAGGAGAGAGCTGCAGCCCCCCCCCGTGATGTCAGAGGAGGAGAGCTGCAGATGAGAGGAGAGAGCTGCAGCCCCCGCCCCCCCCGTGATGTCAGAGGAGAGAGCTGCAGCCCCCCCCCCCCGTGATGTCAGAGAGAGAGAGCTGCCGCCTCCCCCCCCCCCGTCAGAGGAGAGAGCTGCAGCCCCCCCACCCCGTGATGTCAGAGGAGAGAGCTGCAGCCCCCCCCCCCCCGTGATTGCTGCAGCCCCCCCCGTGATGTCAGAGGAGAGAGCTGCCGCCCCCCCCCCCTTGATGTCAGAGGAGAGAGCTGCAGCCCCCCCCCCGTGATGTCAGAGGAGAGAGCTGAGCCCCCCCCCCCGTGATGTCAGAGGAGAGAGCTTCACCCCCCCCCCCGTGATGTCAGAGGAGAGAGCTTCACCCCCCCCCCGTGATGTCAGAGGAGAGAGCTTCACCCCCCCCCCGTGATGTCAGAGGAGAGAGCCCCCCCCCCCCCCCCGTGATGTAGAGAGAGAGCTGCAGCCCCCGGAGCTAGCGTTGCTTGTGATGTGGGTGCTGCAAACTGAACTGTCTCTCTGGAGGAGCAGCAAAGCCTTCTAACCACCAATTCCTCTCTCCAGCTCCACAAATAAAGCACATAGGGAGGAGCATAACACAAAAGTTCATAGACTTTCTTCGTACTGGCTATTGTAATAATATTGCTGTTACAATGAATAGTGACCCCGAAAAGCATATATTAGCAATTATCAAAGTTGTCCTGAACTAAGTATCTTCATTTATTATATTATTATTATTATTATTATTATTATTTTTTGCTTAGAAACTTCTTCTTCTTGTTTGTTGGTTTATTTTTTTTCTTTTTCTATGGGTGTTTTTTCTGCATGCCTGTCTGTGCACTGTCTACATATAGTGCCTGTGGAAGCTAATAAAGGGCATTGGCTTTTCGGAAATTTTAGACAGTTGTGAGCCCAATGTGGGTACTGGGGACCAAATGTAGCTCCTCTGGAAGAGCAGCCAGTGTCTTAACCACTGAGCCATCTCTCCAGTTCCAACTTAGAAATTCTTAAAGCCAGCAAAGTAAAAGACAAAAAGTGATACCAACGAAAATTTTTTAGAGATAAGAGTATAATTTTCTAGAATCTCCAAACTACATTCATAAGTGAGTGAATCTGCTTGGACTTCTCCATGTCATTAGTCAATAATTAAAGCCAACTGCTTCATAACTGCTTAGAACAACAAAGATGAATTTATTGCTGATAAAGGAGTTGGGTCATGGTTGGATGGTCCTTTGGGATTCTTATAGTTTCTTTGATTTTGTGACTTATGTAGTTTTCATGGCAAAAGAGAGCTTGTATGACAGTTAGGAACACTTGTAGTCTGGAAGGTGTGTTAGAAAAATGTTTTCTACCTGTTTGCATGGAAAAACAAAAACAAACTGAATTCTCAATTCTCAAAGACAAAGGTTTAAACTTCTCAGGACGCTCCATCAATTCTTTGCTGTTTTTAATTAAATTTGCTATTGACAATTTCACCGTGTATGTGTACATGAAGGGTACTGACCACTCTAACCCGCCATCTGCTTGCACATCCCTTCTGCCCCCAACTACTCTCTTCCCTACGAACTCCGTTCACAAGTTCATGTCTATTCATTTTGTTTTGTGAACCACTGAGTTTAACTAGGCCATCTGTGTGACCGTGCTTTGTGACTTCACTCCTGGGATGAATCCCATTGCCTCACTATGAGCAGCAGGTTAGGCACTGTTACCCCCTGAGAGTCAGGCCGACTGTTTCAAGGTACTGCTTAACAGTCAGGAGCAGCTAACTTGATGTGGAATGGAAGGTGAAAGCCACACCCAGAGTCTTGTCAATAAAGCAACAAAAAGGCATGGAGAAGCATGCTGTTCTGCACTTGGAGGCATGGTCCTGTTTAGATAAGCATTGGGCAAGCAAGAAGCATAGGAAGAAAGCTTTGAAGGGAGAGACTTCTAGAAAACTGTGTACGTGTACCAGAATAACCTAAGGTAGGAAACTCAAAGCCGAGCTGTGAATGTAAAGGCTTAGCCATGCTCTCCAGTAAGCACACAGAAGATGGAAGCACCACGCACCACAGCCTGAGATACTTGAAAATAAACTCTGCCCAGGCATTGGCCGACCACTGAGCCAAGCTGTCACAAGAGTGATCGCCTAGCAAGCCAGACTGGACGCATAATTTAAGGCACACAATTGAACACAGATTAGTAGCTGCACAAAGCAGGAGACAGTTTCTGTAGACTAATTCCACAACTTTTCTTACAAGGAGTCAGTTCACAATTACAACATTATATAATGTAACATGTCAGTTTTTACAACAAAACAACTACATAAAAAATGCAAAACAAAACCAGAAAAGGTGTAGCCGGGCGAGTAGGGGTTTTTGATGCCAGATGATACCTGATAAGTCGTACCGTCATCTGACTGTCGGCACGTTAGTGCGGGCTATGTAAACCACTGCTCAATGCGCTGTTGGGTGCACGGAATGCTCGCGTTAGTGTGGCGCGGAGGCGTGATGCCGTTGCCGGGACCGCGTGTCAGATGCCACTTAGAGCAGAGTCAACTTATGTGATGCGCCAGCGATGACGTGAGATCTGAATCATGTTTAATGAGCGTCGTTGTTCTGTGGTCGGGTTTGTGGTTGACGATTTTAGGGGTGTTTTGGTTCGTTATGTGTATGGTGGGCAGGATTCTGGCGAGGGGTGTGTGTTCGGGGGGAGGGTCCGGTTTTTGTTTATGGTCTGTTGCAGGTGGGGCGGTGGAAGATCGTTTTATTTATGTGCTGCGAGAGGCTGATCAGGTGATCTACGGAGATCTTGACAGTGTTGAGAGTCGAGATGTGATGCTAGACCGATGTGAGAGGCGGTAGTTAGGGCGAGAGTTCTGTACGCTGAGACGGGATGGTCTGGGCGACATCCGTGTGGTTGACTGTATTTTGCGAGGCGAAGTGCTGGTCTTTGAGAACAGGAACCTTCATGGGGGGAGTCTGCGCGAGACGGCCTAGGCGGACGCTGACTTTGAGTCGTTCGTGTTGATTGATCGTTCGTCGAAAGAGCCTCAACCGAAGCGGGTGCGCGAGTGCAGTAACGGGTACGTGCGTTGTTGCTCTTCCCTAAAATGGATAGGAGCGTACTAGATGTTCTCCCGTGAGGTTGACGAAGTCTGGACCCCGGAATCCATTAGCCAAGGTTCGCTAGGGAGAAAGACTTCATTCTGAGGGTTGCATCACTATCGTTAGGGTAGTAGGGTGGACACGTGTAGGAGCCCATTTTAAGATCATTGACGTTGGAAAGGATTGCCTCCATACCTAGTTCAAGGAAAAAGAGAAGAGGCGCGAGTAGACCAGCGTGGCCGTCAGCAGAGTGGCTCCAGATTTTTAGACATGCATCGTAACTGTTAGAAATTAGGTTCACCAAAAGATCAGTGAAATGTATAAATGAATTAAAGAGAGTTAGAGACCAGAAGGATGACCGGTCTGAGAGTTTGTTTAATAGAAAAACAATAAACTACATCGGAAAGAATCAATCATACCTATGGCAAATTATAGTGATCGCATATGAAAAGAAATGCATGGCCAAATATGTATGAAAGAGCTCTACCACAAATACAAGTGTAAATACAGATAAGTCGAGTTATTTAACTGATTATGCCGAGCAATTAAAATAATCGAATTTATTATTAAGGAGGGCACACTATCATCGTAACAACCAAAACAGGCATACTTCAGTTGATAAATCTAATTATGCCAATGGAGAAACTGATCACTTTAACAGAATGAAGCTTGAATAAGCAGAAAGCACACCAATGCCTCATTGAGGATCTGGAGACTCAACAGTGATGACTAGTTTCGTCCCAGAGTGTATCTGCAGATGCAATGCACTTTGCAATCAGTGCGATTGGGCAGCTGATTATAAAGTCTCACGAAAAGGCAGATAGAGCCTCCTGTAGCAGCGTATAATGAATGTGGAGAGAAATAAGAGCGAAACCAGACGAACTGCACAACCTCACGTGCCCTGCTTTACACATGTGTGGCTGATGGTAAACAAGACAGTGGGATGTGGGGAATGGCTGATCGTGGCAGGCGCAGACAGGATACGGTAAGCATCGAAAATCATGAGCAGAGAAGGATCAATTGCTTAGCTATGTCAAAAGTTTTAT
Source organism: Peromyscus leucopus (assembly GCF_004664715.2). Classification (NCBI taxonomy): domain Eukaryota; kingdom Metazoa; phylum Chordata; class Mammalia; order Rodentia; family Cricetidae; genus Peromyscus; species Peromyscus leucopus. The sequence continues at coordinate 18,992 of NW_023505121.1, read as the reverse complement.
ACACAGCGTGGCCCAGTGAGAGAACAGCGCTATCTTTAACAACAGCGACAGAAGCAACATTGTTCAGAATGAACGGTGCTTGTTAAGAGTCATTAGCACACATCACACAACACACACCACAAACACAACAGAGATAGCACAATCTTTGACAGAGATCCTATAAAACTTCTTCACAAATCAACTGAAATGGAACTTTAGAACTACCCATAAGGACTCCCATCCGAGTCGGAGGAGCAGTTATGAATACTGGAGTTCTTGATGAAGTCAACCTTAGCAAAGTGCAACCGGCTATCAGAATGTCGATAGGATAGCGACGTTATGATTTTTAATCTTTGTATTTATCCTAAAATAAGTAAATCAAATAAAGATATTACAGACTAACCAGCAAAAATCATAATGATAATAGAAACCTGTAGAATTTGTCATCCTTTAGGGACTTAAAGGCTGTCAGGAGAATACTGTATCTGCTGAGTAGTGCTGATAGAGGAAATGGACTAAGTGTCAAGGGGAGTAATGAGAAGTGTAGCTCAGCAACGAATACTAGGAGGAGCAAACTGTGTCGGAATGGGCAAAACCATGTGTTACGGCTGCAATAGCACAGACTGCACCAATCTCAAATACATACGGAAAGATAGTCAATCTTAAACCGAGATGCGCTCAATACTTAGGAGGAGAATATAACGTCTGCCCGCAGTTCTTATGGAGCAAACTCTGCGGAATATGCACCACTAGAGGACTTAGGGGTACAGTTCTGGTGAAACATTAAGCAGGGCTACATAATTGTACGCAGTCATATGTGATGCAGAGAATTGGTCGGACAGGTGACTTTTTTAGTATATACGTCGAATCTCTTTGGCTTGTTATGTTAGGTTGGGAGGTTACATAGCGAGCGAGCCGTACAATGGAAGCGCTGGGTGCACGATGAGCACTGCGTCGTGGACATAGACGTCTTTTATCTAGTCCTCAAGGGCCGACTTCGACAGCTCGGCGAACAACTTGGCTCCTCCTGGTATCATGTCCCTTCACTTCCTGTGAATGGCTATGGGATTAGCAGGTTGGCAGACACTGAGCCATTCTGGAGAGGTAGGTATGTTGAGTAAGCACTTACTGTTGGCATGGTGAGGTAGTCTACGTCTGCAAAATTTTAATATGACGCTATGATGTATCCGCCAGTAACTAGGGCGACTAGAGCTATTTGCCGAGCCAGATACCGAAGACGTGCAAGATGAATGAGAGATATACAGTTGTATGCAGTGATTAAGACAAAAGATACCAGAATAGTTGAGACGCTGCAGACTGTTGGGATCAACGGTGGACACAGACTAGAATCAGGATGACATGTGCTACAAGATGAGAATTGGTATGTATTGCGCGAGTAGAACATGTCTAACGGACAGTGTCGACGAGAGAGTATTGCCATGAACTCATGAAAGTGAGGGAGCGAATGGTTTCAGTCCTAGCTAGAGAGACAACTAGCAATGCCACGAACGGGCGTACATTGGCGCCCTTTTGATCTAGATCATCGCAGAGCCGTGGTAGAGTTTGTATGCTATAGCTCTCGAGAGTGGACGGAGACATCGGCAGTCTGCAGACACCTGAGTCTTGTCTATGCTTCAGTCGAGGCTGGGTATATATGAGTGACTAGTAGGCCACCTAGAGGAGCTGGGCAAAGATTACCACACGCCAGTGTATCCTAGTTATTCACGCGCCCAGCGTCTGCCTATCGCCTGGCCGATGGCGTAGATGCAGACGCTGGTCTATCAGGCAGTAGGAGGAGCTTCTGGAGGAGCGTGCAAGTGCGTCGAGATCAAGTACGAGGGCGGAAGGCAAAGAAAGTCTCGGACTTCGATGAACTTTAGCCAGTCCTGTCGGGACGTATGGGTTAGAACGCCGCTGTATCATGCATATACTAGTCTGTCAGTGGGCGCCCAGTCTCAGACCAGTTGATAGGATAGAGCGTGCCCAAGTAGAACATAGACTACAGTCGAGTAATACTGCGGCGTGGCTTGCAGTAGCCCGCTTAATCAGGACCAGCAGGTAGCATATGCGCTACGCCACCCTGAGTCGATAAGGAATCTGCGCTGCAAAGATGCCTGAGACCATTATATTGGTGGAATGTAACAAAGATGTAATGTGCTATAAGCACTGAGAGACCTTCCGCTGCCTAGGTAGCTAGCTGCACTGTGGTAGTCGAATGTTATATGAGCATGTATAGTTTCATCAGGATTCCGTATGCTATCGACGAGCACAGATAGCTGCATTTTCGGTGAGAGCTTAGGCGATTTATATGACGGTTGCTGGTCTCAGACTTCACCTATCGGTCACCCAGCACCCTCGGTGCAAGCCGCATAAAGCAACGTGTTAATGTTACTCAGATCAAAAAGTATAGGAGAAAAGAGAAGAAAGAAGAAGGGAGGAAGGGAGAGAGAGGGTAGAGGGAGAGGAGCGGGCCCTAGCTTAAATATTCATACAGAATGCCAAACAGCAGCCTTGAATTGTAGAATATGCCATGTTAAGGCGCTGACGAGAATGCGGCAGAAGTTTATACACAACGCTGAGTAATCTCGTAGCTTTCTATCTCAGAGAGAGAGACAGAGAGTTCGCTAGAATTCCAACATCTGCACACATCTTGGTGGCGTGGAAAGACTATCGCAGTTAATCACGGCGTCGCATGTTGTCATGATCCGGGAGGAGCATTCATTCCATAGCTCACACAGAGCGAGTCTGATGGCCTCTGTGAATGAAGTATAGTGCAATAGATCGTGTGTTGCTGAAAATGGGCTTGACACAAAGTTATTCTAAACCAACACTACTCAGTGCATGTAATACGGAGAACCATAGTGAGCGGTAACAGACAAATAGCCGATAGAAATACTGTCTGACGAGGATTTACAATTGTCGGTATCTCGACTTAGATTGCGGTAAATGTGCAAAGTGTAACTGCAGACGAAGAAAATGGTAATTATCGGATAACGCTGCGACCTAGAATGCCTAAGGATGCCAGATAGCAGTCGATGAGACAAGAACAACGTGCGAGCAGGGCCGTAGCGGAAGTGGGTGTGGACTGGAAAGCGTGCTCACCTCACGTGTATTGAGAACGGGATGAGGTTGAAGACGTACAAGAAGACTATGTCAATAACTAGCTATGTATAGTGGAGGATGGAGTCGACAAGCGTAGGGCTATTATGTTCTTTGCCAACAAAGGGTGTATAAGCTCATGCTCATCGACGACATTTGCACGCACGCACGACATCATATTCTGAGCAATCTACGTGAAGGCTGGGGTCGAGCGCTTTCTCGAACCTTACCCTATCAGAATGATGCGACTGACATTCCTTCCCTTAAGCCGGAGATGGTGCAGTGTATGTACCGACAACGAAAAGCTGCATATAAGAGAGTGTTATCTGGATGCATTTCATTGTTGATATGGTCGACAGGTTGCGCTGGAAACAGTTTCGGAAGAGTCCTAAGGCACAGTTTCTTGGTCGACCAAGATGTAGTCTTCAGAGTTGACAGTATAATGAGTAACACACAAGTAGTCCCGTAGGACTTAAAGAGATTATGGTATGTTCACACAGAGATAGAGAGATAAGATAGATCGAAGGGCCATGAGAAGTTACATGAAGGCAATTATAATTAGTGTAGTTGCCAATGTGAAAGACTGACGAGGTAAGTAGGGGTGTGCAGTGTGCGTTGTTGTCAGGGACTATGGCGTAGTAGGATTGTGTGTGTGATAAAGGAAGCTTAGTAGTCGTTGTGTTAGTTTGGAGGCGTGTTGATATGTACAGTTATTTGATAGGCAAGGGTCTAACGCCGATGTAGTTAGATATCTGTACAGCTATGAGTCTTTCTAACAACGTTCATGGCGAGTTCGCCATTGTTTCCAAGATGGGCGATCCAAGTGTGCTGGTAAGATTTTTAAGGCCATTACCACAGCCGGCCCAGCAAAAGAAGAAGTGTGAAATAGGTTCATGGTACTATGATAGTGTTATAGGACGCAGATTCACGTATCAGCTATGAGTTTGAGAGCAGGATTAACGATATACTACATCTGTGAAATTGAGCTAACAAGTTTGTCCAGGTTATTTCTCAGATAGGAGGAGGGGGTGGGGATACGACAAACAGTGAAGCTGTATGGGGGGTTAGCGTGTAGAGTATCGGGCTTTAGTGACGAACCGACTTTTTGCACTGCCTCTTGGGTTCTGGATCGATGGACACGGGACATGTATGGAGCAGCGTGATTTGCAATACATCCTGATTTGTAATAGATGTGTAGAACAACTATGTCGTACACAACAATAACTACGAGCCAGGGTGTAATAACTCTGACACATTATGATGACTCTCTGAGAGAGTTTACAACGGATGGATTAGATGCTTAGAGAGTCATTGAGGAATGTCAGCTGATCGCCGTTCATCTGATGTTTTATATAAGGCAAGGTCATCTGCTAGAACATGCAATGCAATTAATCCTTAGATAGTACCATAAGAGGAGTAGATGGGCAAGGGAAATGGCCAGAGAAGGCTATCGTGCATGCCTCTGTCTCAACACTTTTGTGTGCGACGACGCTTCTCGCGATCTAACTAGAGCACATAGATAAAAAATGTTGGCTATAAAAAGAGGAGAAACTGCCTGGGTAGAAAAAGATCAAAGTTAAGTTATCTATCCAAGATAGTTTCTTGTTATCGCAGCGGCGGACGTGGATAGGAACGATCACTAGAAAGCGTGGCGATAGGGCACTGGGGAGGTACTAGCCTACCAGAGCGACGTTGAAGAGCAGCGTTCATTGTAGCCTGACATTGTAGAGGTAGAGGTGTCCGAGGTTTGATTACTACAGGCACAACAGGTCTAGTGAGTCCAGCGAAAGCTGATCGCAATCGTTTTCATCTCTCCATACCATGATGGAGCGGCACAAGTGAGTGGGCCCTAAACAGATCTTACTATCGAAGTAAACCATTACGCTTGCCCGGATCCGCCCGATCGATGGAGTGACCGAATATGGAGGATCTGGCTTGATAGAGTAGATAAGAGGCACAGTATAGCACGCGAGGGTGCACAATCAAAACACACGAATGACCCGATATAAATCAAGAAACCATGGACAGTATAGCTGAGAGAATATAGAAAACATAGGTGGAATAAGACGAGGTATTTTTGACTTTTCGATGCACGATTCATAGAAGTCAGTAGGAGTCTATGAGTATAACATGCTATCAAGGAATAAGATGAATGTCACTGGACGCGTGATGGTACGAGCCAAGAGGAAGCCGAACATGAAGCCCGCGTCGCCAGACAACGTACAAGAATTCGTTAAATTGGGCGATCCGAATAAGCTTATAAGGGGAAAGTCACTAAAATTCATGTGAGTTCAATTGTCCATAATATTGAGAACCTTGCAGATACGCAAAAGGAGCAACATTTGAGCTAGCTCCAAAGCAATCACGCGCGAGGATCTTGCTACGATCCAATAGAAATGGGCGTATATTGGTGTACACTAGACAACAACGGTTCACGTCTCTAGAAGGAAAAAAGTCACGTAAAAGGGCCAATTAAAGATACGATCGTGGTGTTGAGAGAGATGACATCGAGGCATGTCTTAGCGACATCCAGTCCTGAAATAGCAGTAAGTTCAAACGCTACTGATTGAGAGGGACATATTGACGCAGGATGTCACAGCCTCGTCGAAGATCACGCCTCAGAGAATTAAAAAAAGTCACACACACATACGAACTTGGCCGGAGTGCGGAGTGTGGGAAGGAAAGAGTGAGGAAATAGCGGCATTCTGCTGGAGAAACCAACTGTGGAGTAGATGTTCGACAGTATATGCAGGACCTGCTTATAGGAGACAGCAGTGATCTAACCATGGAGAGACTATATACGTATCATTAAGTGTAGGAATTCTAATGCCGCGTGACGTACGATACGCGCATTTAGGGCCAAAAGTGGAACTGGCCGCAGTAATAGCAGATGACAGCTATCACAGTCTGAGAGGAAGTATACTCGCAAGAGATATTTGGAGTCCTGCCACACAGTTGCCATAGCCATGATTTTTTCCTGCACCTATTGGCAGCAAGTAGAGCTATTGACCATGGAATGCCCAGCTTAGATGTCTACTATGCACGATGAATCGGTTTTTAGAGACTAACAAACAATGGTGTTAGATATACACAGTGGGATTTCTGTTCTAGACGATCGTCGTTGTGAGGCATGTCATAAAGAAAATGATTACGAGCATTTTGTAGGGATCACTGCAAGATGAGAGATTTCTGAAGTGCGACTTTATGTTTAAGTAAAGGATAAGGCAACTCGCAGTAGAGGACCAGAATGGCATGGTTAGTGTAGAGAATACCGGTGTGCGCTATACACATTGTAGATCCGATGAAGCAGTTTCATAGACGGTTTTAAATTTTTAGATTAGTCACTGTGGTGGACATAGAGATGCCAGGGACTGGAGAGGTAAATATGAAGAAAAGCAGAATGTTGCCGAGGGTCAAGAACCAATTGACACAATGATAATAAGAGAGAGCACAGATATGGGTTTCCTACGTGCCATCTGTGCAGGAACGAGAAGATGATCAGTTGAGAGTACGAGATGCGGAGAGTGGATGACGTGAGAGGTATGAGACGCGAGAACGGTAGACGGATGGATGTTTACGGACAGCATAGTGGGTAAGAGAGTAATACGAACAATGCAACAGTTATAAGGATAGGAAAAGCTGTATGAGGACAGAAAACGCATTCGTGAGCGCTGGACGGAAGAAATAGTACGTAGTTATTCAAAAAGAGATAGTGAGATATCCATAGAGCGTATGAGTCATGGTGCTGACAATATGAATATTGACACCAACTGGACGAGTGGCTTCCATTACCATTAAGAGGACTGGATCAGGAGGTGACGAAGTGCAAGAAAATGGGTTATGACATAGAATAAATTAACAGTGTATCTTAGGAATATGTCGAATGACAGCTGCAGCATTAGGTTTCTGAAGTTCTCTCTAAAAGAAACATAATAAGCAACAAGTGACAGAACGGTATGCATGATAACGAGAGAGTGTGACTTAAAGACTGCTATCCTGCGGTGTGAGTAGTATGACGCGTAGCGATGAGGGGTAGCAAGTGGAAAGATATCAACGAACCGTGGTAAATGTGGTGTAGTGATACAGCGATATATATAGTGGCTCGTGACATGTTGGATACTGTTGGTAAGCGTAATGCTGCTGGTGTATGAATAAGTCGTGTAGGGAATAAGATATGGATAGGTCAGATCTACTCTGTGTGACATGTGTGTAGATGAGGCATAGTAACACGATATCATGTTGTATGGCATCACCTGTAAGATAGAAGAATGACAGTAGATGACTTTTTTGATTGGCGAGAATGAGAGTACTAGGGTGCACTGCGTTACGGACCAGGCATAACAGGATGTGGACACGGGGAAGAGTGGACAGGGCTGTTATGTCGAAGCTAAGACAGCAGCGAGATTCTTGAATGCAGAGATAGGATAGCGATAATAGTTCTAGAGTATGCAACGGTGCTTTGTAGTATTAAGTAACTTGATAGTTATGAAATAATGATAGTAGCGGGAAGGAGTTACTTATGGCGGACAATACAGGAAGGTGGTACGAGCGATCGTCACCACGACCGCGACCGCTGATCTAATTCTTGTAGATGCAGTTCAGTCTTATAGGATAGGTGACAGGATCGAGAGTCTAGGTGAGCGAGTATCTCTACGCTTTGAGTTATGTGAAGGTATCGACATGCCTAGGTGCGTATGCGGTGGCACAGAGCTGATGATCTTCCAAGAGAAGAGCACTGAGTCTGTATTCTTAGCATGTATTCGGAGCTGGGCGTATCCACCACATGCGCACAAGAGAGACAGGATTAGGACGTGATTGACACACACAAGTGGCCTGCATATTCTATGGCTGGCTAGCACGAACACGATCTAGCACGATACAGCACATCACGCAGAGCTGGAAAGGATAGACACGATAAAAATACTTAAACCAGACAACGACGACGAACGAATGAGCAATATCGATGTACGCTGTGATAGGCGATCCTGTGTAGGAGGTACAGACGAAGCTAAAAACATAATGATAAATGGTATGTGATTATATAATCTTGTGTTCATGTGTATTGGCCAGATCAAGTATTGTCACTTGTATACCCATATCGAGGTCATGACGAGAGTAGTACGATGTCGGAGCTGATATATGCAGAGTTAACTGCCGTGGATTCGCTTTAGTAGGATTGTTCAGACAGTGACTAGAGGAGCTTGAGGGATACATATGCTGCAGTAATCATTAGACTATTTTATGAGGAACATAGAATAGTACTGCGGGTCATTTACAGACGCAATGGAGCGTATGTGCGATATTCAGCTGAATACGTCTCATGCGGGTCGTCATATCAGAGTAGTTAGAGCTCGTGTATAGGTTAAGACTATTGCTGTATGTTCGCTGATTACTGGAGATGAATCGATAATAGGTGGAGATATTGGTCAGTTCTGCAAGTGGACTCGCCTTATGATATGCGTGGATAGTAGGCTTTTGTAAGATTGCAGGTTCCATATTCCCCTTATATAATATGTTGCGCTCAGGAACGTAGGATTGCTCCACTACGCAGTCACAGTTGGTCAGAACTTGAGGACGTCAGGATATATTGTAAATTTGTAGATCCACAGAGAGATGTGTGAACATATACCGTTCTACGCTGAAGCGAGTATGAGGATGCCAGCTCCTTTCATCAAGTAATACGTGAGCAATCTATTTGCTCTACATTCATAGCACATTACTACTGTAGTTGGTCTATTAAGTCATTAGGTGTGAGCTTCACTCCATATGCTCAGATGGGGCTTCATTAATTCTGCGTATTCCTCTTATCGGATATGAGATAGATGTAGAGTATAAATTCGAGACCCTACGATTAGTAAGGTACTATTATTGAATGCTAGATGTCTTTATGCTTAAATGCAGTGTGGAGGTTCGTATCGAATATTTACTATTCCATGGTCTATCACTAGAGCGGTGGTAGAGCGGCAAGTTTGCTTTTAGGTTTATGTAAGCCAATGATCTTGTTATCATATTTGTTAACTTCTCTTATTATCGTCCTTAGATTAATTCTGGACAGATTTAATTGTGAAAGAGTGTTTGATTAGTAGAATTTTTGTTTTATCTGTCTTCCTCATAAACGACAATAGTAAATGTTTGCTGATTCTTTGCCAGCGTCTTGCTGTGTCACTATGGTCTACCCGCTCAAACTCAGTGTCAAGACGTTTCATGTGTTCTTTCTGCCTTTCATCTCCTGGTACGGGAATGGGGTTTAAAGGCATGTATGCACTCTGCCTGCCTTTCAGCTCATGTGAGGTTCTGGAGGCCCATCCAGATCCCAGGCACACCATGGTAGGAACAAACATGCTACCCCGAATCTGGCTAAATCTCAGCAAGCATGATTCTTCCTTATTGTATGTATTTGATAGGGTTGCATTTACACATTGAAACATAAACACAAATTGGCAGTAGCTATTAGCATTTCCTTATCCATACTTGTCATTGTATTTGTGTTGAAAAACTGACATCCGCTGTATTCTAATAAAGAATTTATGTAAATAGACTTTGTAGAGCTACTAGTTTGGCTCGAAGTGTCTGTGTGTTCCATGTGACATATGAATATTACTTTACTTCGTCTATTTTGAGGTGTTTTTAAGTAGACAGTCGCGAGTGTATGACTGTTTGGTGAGATGGCTGCCGTACATTCGACGCATCAACCATGTGTAGTACTGCTGTTATTCCGCTACTGCAATGAGAATCTGATTTTCCTATTACCCTTGGGTTATGGCTTTACGGCTTTCCCTATGTGTATTATCACTTAGCTGATAGGCTTGATGGTTCTGTTCTATGTTCTTCGCCGTCATAATTGACATGGGTTTTTCCATTCGTTTGTAATTCCGGTTTCATAGAAATGGAGAGTAAAATGTTCCCCTCTTTCTGTCTTGAAAGAAGCATGATAGTTAATTTGTGTGAGCAATTTCCGCAGATTGAGGTCAGGAGATGGATCTAACCAATGTGTAGGGCTTACGTTAAGACCTGGAGATTCCATATTCTTTAATCGTTTTTGTGATGCAGTGTCAATGATCTCAATCTCATTTCACTTTAGTTTATGTGATTTAGTTAGTTAGTTAGACTTAGTTAGTTGAGTTAGGTGTAATTTCATTTATTTATAGGATACTCTGTTACCTATGGTGTACATGGTTTAGCTTCAGCTGTCAAGCTTGACACAACCGCATGTCACTTTGGGAAGAGGACAACTTCATCTAGTGCTATTACCTCTAGTCTGGAGATGATTAGCTCTAGGTTGGGCTTTAGAAGTTGCTGACCTCTGCACTCTGCTCACAAGTGCGGGATCACAGGCCATAGCAGTACTACTCCAAGCCAGAAGGACGGCTGAGCTATTTTCACTGAGCACTAGTCTATGAGCCTGTGCCTAAGTACATACAAGGGCTGTGCGAGTTTCTACATTTTGAACACAATTTGGTTCATATTATTCTTCCACTTACTGTGCTTTGTTTGATGAATATAACGTTGCTATATTAGGTAGTAGAAGACTTCTTGTAAGGGTTTTACTTCATAATTGTGGATATCTTTGTTCATTGCACTTATCCATTATACTATATTTAACCTGCTCATTAAGGAGTTATTTCTTGTATTCTTTATCTCTCTTACTTTCTTTACTAGCATGTCGTTTTCTGGACATTTTAATTTGGATGGTTCTCTGTTTGGATCCAATGTAAACTAGCTTTCAGGGTGTCGTCGTTCAGCTGATCGTTTACGCATTTCATCAGTGTGGCTTTCTTACTAATTATTCTTGGTTTTTGTGCTCTCATTTAGTTGCTTAATGCTTATTTGTTTTGGGTTTAGGTTAGATTTGGTTGGTTGGTTTTTTTTGGCACTGTGCAGCATGCATGCAGGTCAGCCGTGGGAGTTCCTAGTAATCCTAGCTTAGGGCTTATCGCTTATGGGAATCTGTGTGGAATAAATAAGATTCGTACTTACAGGTCTCTTTTTGTCATGTGATTGTTTGGCCTTAGGTTGGAGCAGACAACACGTTAGAGTGAAGCAGTGTGTATCAGTTGAGGTTTCTCTGACCCATACCACCGTCCAGGCACACCTTGAACCTGCTGCATGCTATCTTAATAGGTTCCACCACTTAATTAGTGCGACGGTGTGGGGAGGGGCAGTCCATTTCTTGCTAAGCTGCATTTGGTTTGAGTGAGATTCGTAGGGGGCAATCTCTCGAGATGTACAGCTATCTCTAGGAGGTAGTACAGTCACAGTTTGCTAAGTCTTTGACACATTCTCTTTTTGTCATCATATCCATAAAGCACTCATACTTGGTAACCTCCTAAGGAAATTGTCTTTTGTGCCATCTTCTCTTGAGCTCGTGCCCTATTTTGGTTAGAATGGGCTTTGCCGAACTTGACCTTAGTTCTAGCCGGTCTTTGTGGAATTCTCTCAACGGAGGCCATTTCCTATTTCAGAAACGAGCGAGTTCACGAGCTTCCATCTCAGTTGTTCACTCACTCTAGTGGTTCCACCTCTGCTCCCTGTAGCACGTAGGGAATTATGCAAATCCAGGTGCTCTTCGCAGGTAAATTATCGGTTATGGTCTTTTGTGCATTTTGGCGAAGTAGACTTCACCTCTGAGCTGATACTCCTCACCTTGCTGTTTATTTTGAAGCTAGGTGAGACCTCCAAATTTGCATGTCGCCACTGCCTCATGTCTTCCGTCAAGTTTGTTTAGACATTAACAGTAGTTGGTCATCAACCCGATTATGTTAGTTTTTTTTTAAGAGTTGAGAGTTATATATGTAGGGAGAACCTATGTTGTCGAGAACATTAGACAGCTTGTGTATTACATTAGATGTTCATTTCTTCATCAGCTGCTGTCCCTTCCTTAGTTTTCAGGAAGCATCTGCCTGATTTCTATAGACAGATGTTTTATTTTATTCTATTCTAAAAACACTTCTGATTTTGTGATGGTTCTTCCTTATTGCCAGGGCATGAGGTGGGGGGTGGGTGGGTATTTAGACAATCTTGCTTAAAAGTTCCAATTATTTGTGCACTTGTGTCAACGCATGCGTTTCTGTGTTAATGGGTTGCTAATGTGTTAGTTCAGGGTTATTCCAAGAGGTAATATTTCTTCCATGCATCTTTCTATCTTCTTAGGTTCAGTTGTTCCTCTTAGGCGTCTTTGTCCATCTAAGATTACATATTAACCTCTGTCAGAATTATTAATCTCTTAATTCGTCTCCTTCTCCGATATGGTCACCAAGCTCTATAAGTCCGTTGTGGTGTTCGTCTATGCTCTGCATTCTTTGGATTTGTTGATTAATGGCCTAGGAGACTTCCGCTAGTACCTGAGGAGCTATCTATGAGCTTAATGTTCATTTTTAGTCCCCTGATTGTCAAATTTCATCTGTGTGCGTCAGCATTTCATAGTCAAGTGCTGTAGTATCAAATCTTGTTTCTACATTACGTGTCTCTTTCTTCCTCTATGTCTCATTTAATGGAGGGAGATGTATTGCCTTGTAGCTCCGCCTTTACTTATTTTTTTCAGACATTGCCCATTTCGCTAAGTCAGAGTGAGAACTCTCTAGTAGTTCAATTGTGTTCCGTAAATAGCCAGGATTAGAAATACATTAAAATGGTGCATTTTCCACTGTAGTGATAAGCATACTCAAGTCACCAATAAATATTATTTTATATAAGAGTATGTATACATTTCATATATGATATCATTGGAAGACATGAATTTTAAAAATAGACCGCATGTTAATCAATACTGGAGAGAAAATAGTTATACTTTGTGTGATTTGAAACTACATTGTTGTTAATATTTTATTTGCAGGTCTATATGAAATTTTTTTTTAATGAGTTTACTGTATGTTGGCACAGATAACATTGTCAAAATTATGTGTTCCCATACTATTATTTTGTTGTATGGACAGGTTAGATGTGGTCTTATTAAGAATATCAATACAAATAAGAATTTTTATTATTTTTATTTTATCATGAATATTGACTCATTTCCATGGTACATTTGTTGAGGGTCATTATGTTGATGTTGTTTTTCTGTTGGATCGTCCGTTCTGTCCTTTGCCTTCATATGTGATTATTGGTTAGGTGATCTCAAAGGCTATCTAGGTTTTTTTTCTCTTGTATTCAGCAAATGCCTATTGTATATGCTCACTTTTAAGTCATCTTGCTGGTTCTTCCCTTGATTATCATGGTACATCTGAATAAGCCTGTGAGGTATCACTAAAGATATTCATTTAGTTGTCGTAATTATGGTAGTGTGTATTTGTGTCGTTGAGTCAAATAGTTCACATTCGTCGTGAGATAAATTGCTCTGAGTATTTATATGTATCTCTTGTTAGTTGTAGTTGGTTGTTGGTTTGCTGTTTTTTTTTTATTATGTGTTTTTTTTTGGATATAGCGCTCTCTTATTTCTCTGATCTAGATTTCCATGCTTCCATATAATTAACAGTGCTTTTTTTCACTTCTATATGGAAATGTTTATTGAACATTGTGTATTAAAGTATTCCTTTTGTGCTTTTTTTTTTTCAGGATCATAGTTGCTTGGTGCCGTTTGTGATTCACATGTGAAACGGCCCCACTTTTTCGTTTTTTTTATTCTTTTCTGCGTGCTCTTTTTTGTGTGGTATCTTGATGTTGCGTGTGGGGCGCGAATCGATGGGGCTTCAATTGGGTGAATTGCGTGATGATCGATTTGGTCCCACGTGGTGGTGTGTTTTGACGAAGTCCTTGTGGATTGGAATATTCTATGGGCTCAGTGATACAGGGTGCTGGCCGTACAGGGGTAGCATCGGCTGTGAAGGTTAGGGTTAGTCCCTTTTTGCTGCCTTTCCTGGTCGTTCTTGGGCACGGTGTGGCTCTGTGTCTATTGGACCTGTTTCTGCCATTCTTGAGGGAGTCTTCACCACGGAGTCACACTGTCCAGAGCATTTGCTTCTATTGGTCTGTGGACTGATATTATCCTCTTGCGTGAGCCCTTGAGTGGCAAATATTTATGTGTCCTGTCTTCTCCGGTCTTTTAGGTTTTTGGTGTGTTCTGCTTTCCTGTATTAGTATAATTTGCTGTTCCACCGAGTATTTATGGTCATAGTAAACTAACTTTTAACAGTTGGCATCTTCATGTGCGTGTGAACCTATTAGCGGGTGTGTTTGTGTATCATTTTGCCGGCTGTTAGAGCTGATAAGAAACATATGTCATATGGTGTGGACGAAATTTGAAGAAATGACAGGTAGAACCAACAAAATAGTAATATTATTTTCAAAAAAGGAAACTTAGGTTTACTAGGTGAAGTGAGAATACTCCACGGTCTAACTTGGTCGCTTTTGATCTCTTGGGGAACGGGACCTTACTATGCATGTTCATATCAACGTGGAACTGGTGATGTTACTTGTGAGGCCCACAAGTATTTCCCTTCGTTGACACCTTGTATGCGTTGTGCTTTTACCTGGTCAGTTGCATGGTCTGCATTAGAGGATGGTCTTTGACCAATGCTATGGTTATTCTTCTAGTAGTGTTTGGATGGGTTCTGTTCTTCGTGGATGTGGATTGCAGGTATGCTTTGATCTAGCATAGGTGTGGTTAGTTCTTTGTGGCCCCTACTTGGCATTTTCCTTTGAAAATGCCCTTGGTAATGTAGATAAGAAGGGGCCGTATGCGTATAAGGACTCCATGGCCCTTTCTATCTATCTCTTGGTTTTATCTGTCATGTTCTCCCCTATTATATTTCTGATTTTGGGTGATTCTTTTGGGTGTTCTTTTGTTTTTATAAATATTGTCTCACTTCTCCCTCCTCGAATTAGTACAGTATCCTTTTTTTTCTGGGGAATAGCGGTTGAGCTGGTGTCTCTTCGCTCTACATCTGTATCTTATATTCATGGTCATTTGTAAAATCTTTGTTTTGCCGTGTATATATCGTTGCTCTTTTGTTTAGTGAAAATGTATGTTTGTTGCTATGGTCAGACTCTCACCCACTCTAGGAATATGCATATATGCACAGTATGAATTTTTCTTCATTTTTTTCAGGTTTAAGTGTTTCCCCAAGGTCAAGTCACAGATATTTAATTTATTCTTTTTTTATTTTACGGCGCTTATCATTCATGGCCTTTATATAGGAGATTTTGAAGGAAAGTTAAAGTATGTACAGACATTTGTGAAGCTATGAAAAAATGAATGACTGACAATAAGCCTAGGAGGACGGGCACGTCAGGGTTCAGGTGGAAGTCCCTAGACAATCTCAGGACTTCAGTGTGTTATTGCAGATGCGGTCAGATGCATGCTGGGTGATGTGTCTGTAGAGTATGATTTCCAAAGGGTACAAGTGGGTCCTTTGTGTTCTCTTATGCTTCTATTTTTCTTACATCCCTTTTTTGGTTTGCTGTATTTCAAATATTTTTAAAAGTTTCTAAGGAGTGCCCCAAAAGCTGTATCATTATTTGTGACCTACTAATAGTTTTCTATTCCATAAATAAGTTATTTTGTTTTACATTTTAAAAATTTTGTGCTGTGAAATGAACTTGTTTTCACCTAGGAAATGTTTCAAGTTATTAAATACCCCTCATGAAGATGCTTCCAGAAAGACGGCTTATAGTGGATTGAACTAGGGATCTCCTGAGGACATGTAGATGTGCCCAGAAAACAGGAAGACATAGGGAGCTGAGGGTGCTAAAATGGCATTAAAATATAATGGAGAAGAAACTTCTATCTTCAGAATTTCCCTAGTTGCTTGCACTGGTTTTTTTGAGGGGGGGGTGTCTGTGAATTCTTGTAAGGAAACAAGAAATCTATTGTCCAAATCATATAACCTCAAATCAAAGATGCAGGCCTCTCAACAGAAGATCTTCAGGTCCTCAGCTACTCAACACTTAAAAATGTGTACAAAGGGCAGTGTCAAGCTAAACTGCAAGCTGCTTCTTTGCTTACGTGAACATTGATGCAGCCTCATTTGTGAACCTGAGTCTGCAGAGACAAGCGGGCTGTGCACTCGACTAACGTGTGGTGTGAACTCGGACCTGATCCCTGAAGAGCGTCCAGGGACTGGAATAAACTTGGTTTGTTCATAGAGTTAGGTGCAGGGTGCTCATTGGCTCTTTAGCTTCTCAGTTAGGAAAAATGGAACACTACAGTTCAGGAGTTTCTAGAACCATAACTCAGGGCAAATTTTGTAGCTGAGGTCCAAGGGATCTGTTGCCAGGAATTCTGAGGTGATGGGGATTATCAAATCTCCCAAAAGACAGATGTCTTCACAAAATGCCATGCCACGGCCAGTGAATTAAGGGACTAGGAAATGAGTTCTGGAAAGTCATTTTCAGGGGATAGAGTTTAGCCCAGCTCAACTATAGAGCATGCATGGTGTTACTTCACCTGCTAGCTTGACTAGATTGGGAGCCACCTGGGAGATCATGAGAGCATGACTCTGGGTGTGTCTGTGAGGGCATTTTCCAGGAGTCGTGACTAACAGAAGGAACATCCCTAAATGTTGTGGCACCATCCCATAGGATGAGGACCTGTACGGAATAAAAGGGAAGAGTCCACTACTACATACCTGCCTCTCTACTTCTTGTCCTCCACATAAGAACACCCTTCTCTACCATATGCTTCTACCATGAGGGACAGAAACCTCTGAACTGTGAACATAAATAAATTTTTCTTCCTTAAGACATCTCCCTCTGATATCCTGCCCCACAAAGGAGCCATGACTAGCACAGTTGACGGAATAAGTGAGAGATATTTGAAGCAGACATTTATTTTGGATCATGATTGGGGGGGGTCCGTCCCTGTGGCATGGAGAGGAACATGACTAATCATGACCATGCTATAATTGTATCTTCAAGCCGCGGCCCCAGAAAGTTATTTTCAAAGTCTGCATGAGGCTGTTTTGATCTGTAGGTAACCTATGACCATTAGAGGTTAGTGTGTTGTGATGCCTGTTACAGTTAGGGAGAGAGGGAAGTCAGATCCCAAACAACAAAGATTGGCATCAACTCTGGGGCATTGTGAAAGTATGACAAGGCAAGAAGACATGCTGAGATGCCCCAGCAGCCATAGTAAGACCTCAGAAGGAGAGTCACATCATGCCTCTGGTGGTACAGTAACGGTGGTACAGTGACAGACAAGTTCTCCTCTTGTAGTGGTGATATGTTACTGGTAGCCAAGCCCGATGACCTGAGTTCAATCCCACATGAGGAAGGACCGATATTCCATATAAATAACCACAAGCTAACTACACATATGCTCTGCCACTGAGCTACACTCCAGGTCTGAAAATACTTTTCCTTTATGTGTGTGTGTGTGTGTGTGTGTGTGTGTGTGTGTGTGTGTGTGTGTGTCCATTGCTGTGTTTGTGTGTATATATCATGCACACACACATATGCAGGTTGGAAGACAATTGTAGGAGTTGGTCTATCCTTCACCATGTGGGTCCAGGGATTCAAGCAATATTGTCAAGCTTGGCAACAAGCACCTTTGTCTAAGCGAGCCATCTCTCTGGCCATCAGAACACCTTTTTATTGTGATAAGTATACGTAACATTAAACTTATTGTTTTGTCATTCTTAAGTACAGTTTACAGTTTCATGGCATTAAGTCATCCTGATTGTGTGACCTATCTCTGTCTTTCATCTATCTCCGAATATTTCATTTTCTTCACCTAAGAGTCTCCGTGTTTCCCCTCCTGCCCTGGAGACAACACTATACTTTCTTCTGTGATCTGACTACTTTAGTTACCTTAAATTACATAGAACCACATAGTATTTGGATTTTGGGTGGCTAAATTTATCCCATTTAGAATAATGCCTCAAGATCATTCATATTTCAACACATGTCAGAACTTCCATCTCTTTAAGGCAAATAATATTTATTATGTACATGGGATGCATACAGATATATTTACTTTTTTTATCCAATCATCTCTCATTGAATTTTGGAATGCACATGCATTTTCAGTATTTTAATAACATTACTGTGTACGTGCAAGCCCAACTATTGACTTTTAGGCCCTGCTTTTTCGAGAGCAGAGACCCAGCAACGGAACTCCTAAATGATCATCAGCTTTCTGCTTTCTGTGTCGGGTAGCTACCACGTCACTTTCCTTGCGGCTTGTACCATTTCACACTCCTCCCACCAACATACAAGAATTCCAGTTTTTAAAACTTCCAACTCTCATTACTTTTGGTTTTTGTGTTGGCAGTTTTTTCCAGCCATCAATCCTAGTGAGTGTGAAGTGGCACTCATTACAATGTTTGAGTTTGGTTCCTTATTAAAATGATGAATGGATATTTGAGTGGGCTGCTTATGTGTTAATGAGCTTTGAACAAGTGTAAAGATTTTCGTGATTTCATGTCCCAAGAATAGAGCCATTTCTTAATTTCCTTTCTTTCGTTGTACGTTCGGCTTCACTTACATATATGGATTTTCAATAGGACACAGGGAAAGATGTGACTCTTTGCCATGTTTTCAACATTTACAACTGAGCTTGAGGATAGAGCAGGTGCAATGATTTTTCAACATGTTGAATGGACATAATCCTCTCCTGTGCTTCTCAGTCAGTAAACATAAGGCTTTCCTCAAAAGCTGAACACAATCTCCGGCTTTATTCAGTTTTCCTCACTCACTCCTTGATTTACTGTTCTCCTCTCCATCATTAAGTTAGACATCTAAAAACCTGTGGGACCCAGAAAGGAAAGCTACTGGAGCTACAGAAAGCAGCAGGTTATTTGCCTCCCTGTGACTGCCCTTGAACTAAAATGTCATCCTGCACTTCACCAATGTCTGTGAGTTAGGAAATGGCTTCTTCTCTGTTCTTTAGTTCTATAGTTTAGATTCAGGTCTCCTGCTCATCTACAATGTCTAGTGTGTTCAATATTTTTAGTAGTTAAAAGTAAGACTGTCACACCTCT
>NW_023505120.1:0-3066 GCF_004664715.2 Peromyscus leucopus | reverse complement strand
TGTAGATGTAACCAATCCTCTTATTAAAATAAGAAACACAGAGCCAATGTAAAAGAGAAAGCCAAGAGGTCAGAGCTCAGAGATAAAATCTTACCTCCTGCAGTGCTCCTAGCTTCACCGAGAGAGAGCTTCTTCCTGTTTGTCTGTCTTTAAATAGTCTTTCTGTTCTGCCTTCTCATTGGTTGTAAACTCAAACACATGACTGCCTTGCCACTGCCTGTAAGTACCGCCCTCCAGGTCTTAAAGGCATATGTCTCCAATACTGGCTGTATCCCTGAACACACAGAAGTCTACCTAGCTCTTCTAACCACCACGCTCTTGCTATGGCTCTAATAGCTCTGACCCCAGGGCAACATTATTTATTAACATAAAATTAAAATCACATTTCAGTACAAATAAAATATCACCATATTTCCCCTTTTCTATTTTAATAAAAAGAAAAAAGGCAAAAGGTTATAACTAACAAAAGAAAAACTATACACAAAAGTACAATAACTATATACAATATATACAAGTAACAAATACCTAAACGATGTCTAGTCCATTTGTATTTGACAAATCAGAGAAAATAATTCCACTATCTATCCTATTTTAGTAAGTCCAAAATGTATCTAATTCATTTTCTATCCTAATTAATCTTCAACTATAACTAACTAATCTTCAACTCCCTCAGAGACCCAAGAAGGAAATAATATTAGTTAACAAAAATAAAAACAGGAAGTGCACGTAAGTAACTTCCAAAAAATTTGTGAGTTGACAGAAACAGCCAGCTGCCTGGACAGTCACCTGAGGTTTCTCCGCAGTGTTGGGGCATCATCTTCAGCCTATAGGCTTATCGTATCTGACAGACTCATTTGTGAAGTAGGTTGTACACAAGGTCAACAGTTCAACCTCACATAGGGTGAGAGCAGTCCTTGTACCAGAAACACCTGAATTCCACTAGTGTCATGTCATGATTCAGGATTTTAAATTCTGGAAATTGTTGACAGTTTTTGAATTCAGCTGTCCATTCTTCTTGGCTGTGTATATATGGCTTCATCTCAGAATCCCCTTCTTCTCCACATCCCTCTATTAAATGCCAGTCTACTATTGAGAGGCGTGAGCTTTCAGTTGCTGTTCCATTGCACAACAGAAGCCATCGGCCCACTGCCTGTTCAGCTGTCTTCGAAGAAAAGGACACTGTACCTTTTCCGGATTGTGAAGGCCACTTCAAGGATGGTGCCATATTGACCTGGCCTCAGAAGATGCCTTTTGATAAAGCCATAACCACACTTGTTTTGGCAGGAATTGGTAGTCCTTTGTTTCGTGTTCTGTCTGTCCATTTTGTCCTGTTGATTCAAGGATACTTTGTTGTCCAGTGGCTAACTTTTGCCACAATGAAAATTAACTCCATATGCAGTTTCTTCAATGCCCATATTTTCTCTGGAGTAGATTGGTACTGCCAGGAGCCGACTTGTCTCAAAAAAGAAAAATTTCTAAGTTATTAAAACATTTTAAATGCCATATTCGGTAGATCTCTGAAGGGTTTGAAGATGATCTGTCTAAAATATATCTGCTCAATTTTTAAAACATATCTAATATGACTACAATTTCTATTGTAATGTCTAACTACTAACTTTCATTTCTTTATATCCTAATAGTTGGTAATAATGTAAAGTATTTAAAACTAGTAATTGTCTTTTTCTTTTCTTTTCTTTTAAACAAGAACCTTAAATCTAATCTCCTTGGCTTAGCCTTTTTCCTAACCCTTAACAACAAATTGTAACCAACTCCCCTAAATAATGAAAATTATCCCAGACCCAAAACCCGTTAAAAAGACCAAAAAAACCACCCGCCCCA
Organism: Peromyscus leucopus; assembly: GCF_004664715.2. Lineage (NCBI taxonomy): Eukaryota > Metazoa > Chordata > Mammalia > Rodentia > Cricetidae > Peromyscus > Peromyscus leucopus. Next base: position 1,227 of record NW_023505120.1, on the reverse strand, counting down.
CACCACCTCTTGGGGAATGTGGGCGTCGTATTCTTAAAATTGCTTCCTGCTGGGTATGGGCGAAGTTATCTTTATCCTGAAAGAAAAATTTAGGTTAATTGTCAAATTCTAGGAAAGGTAACTATATCCTTCATTATTATCCAGACTGTGTATAATGCCAAAGTTCAGGGTTTATCTCAAGTCCTTATTCAAGTAGTCTTTGAGACTGGATCATCTCAGCTAGTCATCTCAAAATTGCTCTGAGCACCTTGTAGTTCAAAGCTGATCTGTAGATGATGATTGTCAGCTTAGTGATATTATTATTGTCCACGGGAATTGTTGTTGTTGTTGTTATGAGCCCCATCTTCTTCCTGGAGACTTCAGTTGATGTTAGGCCTGGCCGTGATTTCATGCAGAAAACTGATAAGAGACTTGAACACAAAGACATATATATGCAGCTACTTGAAGCCTTTTTTCTAGAATTAGTTAGTACTCTATATGACCACTCCTATCTTAACAAAGTTTAAAATGTATATATATATATAATATATAATATATATATATATATATATTAATCTTGTAAATTTTGATATAAAATTTATACTTTAAGAAAAGTTTAAAGAATCAGAATAGAATCAAAGAGTTGAGATTAGTAATAGAATAGTCCCTTAATTAATTTGGCTTTTGTCCTGTCCCATAGCAGAAAATGGCTCTTTTATTCTGGCATGATACAGGGAGTTTGCATTTTCCTTTTAACAACATGCTTGAGTTTAAAGAAGGAGAGAGCCATTCTCCAACTCCAAAGTCAGCTTTAAATTTTAATTGAACTGGACTATTAGAAGACAATAGTGTTAAATCTTTAGAGAAAAGCAGAAACAAACATTTAGGAAGACATAAAAATTTTTTAGATAATATATACCTATACGCCGTTTCACTCTGTTTCCTGGGATAGATGATTTGTCCCTTTTCTTCAGTTGTCTCATTTGTCTTGTGTTCTTCAGATTCCTTAACCTTCATCCTCCTAAAAGACAAAAACAAAAACCTTTCCCCAAGACTAATTTTGGGGATGTTCCTTTTTGGCAAGTTATTATCTGATTAAATGAAAAGACATGTGTTACTGGTACAAGTTAGTTTAAATTGGATGTTCATGCTGGTCGATGAACTATCACCTCCTATAATTAAGAGGTTTCTCTTGTTCAAATCAAACCTTTATTAATTTTGATGGTACCCACAGCTTATCTTCTCCTG